>NW_019396562.1:47400-118470 GCF_000591075.1 Eurytemora carolleeae | reverse complement strand
TGAGATATAAAAAAGAATTGTATAACAAGTATTTCTATACCATAAATATGAGATATAAAAAAGAATTGTATAACAAGTATTTCTATACCATAAATGTGAGATATAAAAAAGAAAGCTGCGCTTCCATCTCTAGTTTCTGAGAAATAAATGTTCCTTCTGGCTGAAATACTATGAAGTTAACGTCGTTTAAATCTATTTTCCCTGCAATTCAGCACAGGATGACTTTCATTCCTATACGAGGGAGGGACACCCCAGCCGCCAAGAGCCTCCCAGATTTTCCATAATACGGTACCGAGCCGCTCCACAACACAGCATACTTATATAGGAAGATATTTAAAAAATACATCTTGAGTTATTTTTTGTTTTAATTAAAGAATTAGAGGTTATATGTTGAAAATTCTATAAAGCAACATTTTTGCGACAATAATTATCTACTGCTTAAATCACAGTTTACAACAAAACAAACCAAAATTAATTCATAGTTTTATAAATAGCGTTTTTTTCTGCGTACAGAATGTGTACAGAACGGAGGCTCGAAACTGTATGGCAAATATGTGTGGCTTATGGTGGCCGAGGTTTTCCTTCCTCCATAAACACAACTTGGCAGATTTTAGAACAAGATACCAAATACCATTATTTACCAAACTTGAAAACATAAACTGGAGGAATTCAGAATACAGTGGTTCTCGAAATAAATTATAAATCCTTTTTTTCTTTATGAACCTTTTTTCTTTTCTTAAATTACAATCTCTTAATCAATACATATTACAAAATTATATTTTTATCGTTAACATTTCTGTCATTGCATTTTCGATTTTATTTGTTCTGTTTCTCTCTTCCACAATCGTTATTTCGCAATTTCATTTTCTACTTTATCTCTATTTCGTTTGTACTATCTCAATATATACCATAAATGAACACTCTCGATTTTCTTTTGAACTGTCTTTGAATCTATCTAATCCCTATACCTTTGAAACCTGGTGATATAACAGTTTGTGGCAAAAACTAAATTCATTTGTTGACGTTAGTTTGTCTGACTTTTCTTACAGGCTGAACAGGCCATACATGGGGCAGGAAACCGGTTCCAGATGGTCATTCAAAGGTAGAAAACATCAAACAACAACAAAAAACAACATAAAAACAAAATTCTATTTGTTGTAAAAAAAAAAAAAAAATCCTAATTTTTATACACATATGTTACTTTTGAATAGTATTTGCATGCACTTTTAGATAGATTTTATCAGTTTTTGGTTAGGTTGCAAAATTTGAAGTTATGACAACAGGACAGACATAACTGTAAAAATATTCACGGTATTTTGCAAAGAAAAGAATGAGAAAATATTGGGAGTAGAGAGAGAGAGAGAGGGAATCTTTATCTTGTCCATAAAATTCATATTCACGATTACATGAGATGTCTTGGTCATTTGTACGTTCACACAGGCTTCAAGTTTGCCAAAGAATTTCCAGGTCATAAACTCCTTTACTGGTCTACATAAACCTTAGTATCATACACACCACATACAAATGCCAAGGAAACAACCAGGGAAACGGGGAAAAGGGAAAAGAAAGAGAAAGAGAAAAAACGATGGGGAAATAGTGAAAAGAAAGGGAAAAAGGGGAAAGAAAGACAAAGAGGGGAAGAAAAAGAAAAGAGGGGAAAGAAGGAGATAAAAAGGGGGGGGAATCAAACACTAAAGAGATAAACATGGGAAAAAGAGGGGAAGCCAGGGAAAAGAGGAAATTAAAGGGAAAAAGGGGAAAGAAAGGGAAAGAGGAGACGTAAAGGGGGGGAATAAAACATTAAAGAGATAAACGAGGAAAAAGAGGAAAAGAAAGGGAAAGAAGGAAAAGAAAGGGAAAGAAGGAAAAGAAAAGGAAAGAAGGAAAAGAAAGGGAAAGAGGGAAAGACAGGGAAAAGAGGGAAATGGAAGAAGAAAAGGGGGAACGGAATGAAAACAGGGGAAACGCAAGTGAGAAAAAAGGATGAATAGGGAAAAGTGATAAAGAAGGAAAACAATATGGGAAGAGGAAAAATTAAAAAATAATAGAATGGAAAAACGTAAAAAAAATTTCCAATTATGCAATTAAAATTTAGGGCTTGTCTAGGCATGTTAGTTTTAAAAATACAACCTGTCTGATATTTTGCATACTATCAGACAAACCCCTCTCAAAACAGGGTCTAAAATGGAAACATAAAGAAATAAACAAATAAACTAAACAAAAAATTTGAAAATAAAACAAGCACACATCCTCCAAAACTTTGATTTTTAAAACAAAACAAGTTTTATGTTAAAAATTGGAAAATTAATAAATTTGAAAAAATCCAGAGATAACAGTGACCAGTTAGGAAGAAAGATTTCCTTCGAGAAATCGGCCATGACGGTGAGCCTTCGTCTGGGGGGCGGTGGGGCTCCGTCAGTCGCGAAGGTGGACGAAGCGTTCATTTCCAACGTTCCCGTTTCGGAGGACACACCTTCCCTGTTGGAGGACAGGTACTGGAGGCGTGCTGGAGGAGTAAAACCTAAATAAGACAGTATATTCAATCAACTTGAACTGAAGTAGGAAGGACATAATACTTTACAGGACTGTTTCATAATTTCAAGTTACCCTCCATTTAAAGAGCGTCCTGCTAGATTCACAAACGTAGCTCTAAATTATCATTTTTCACAGTTAAAAACATGGATATCTTATTCTTTATTAGAGAACACTTATAACGGAGCGGTTGTGAAACGGACTTATAACTTTCGAAAATGATGGTTTCTTGAAATTACATATACGGATTGGATTAATTTTCTGCTTCGAAAGGCATTTATGTAGATCTATTTTTATATCAGATTCAGGGGTATTACGTAAAGTTAAGATATGTTCTGCATTTATAAGGGCCAAATTAGATTTAAAAAATACTATTTATCATCTAAGAAATTGCCTTGTACAACCTTCTTAATATCAAGTTGTTTTTCCGTAAAACTCTCCAGATAGGAATTGGTCTTTTGGATAAGAATATACTGTCTAAAACTAAATTAAAACCTAAAATGGAAATTATAAACGTTTTCTTTTTTATCCTGTTCATCCTTTGTGCAGTGTACACCCTGTTCTTTTCTTTCTTATCTCTACACCTTAACATTTTTCTGTTGTTTTTGAAATCAGGTTATTTTTTTGCTGGAAACAAAGTTGCAAAAAAACGTAATTAGGTTAGAAATATTGGTAAAGTACTTTTCAGTGAATCTATAAAATATATTTTAAGAATTGATAGACCTTTGATTTGACCTCTACAATTAACTTGTTTTATAGCTTTGGAGATAAACATTTTCAAACTGCAACATGCCAACCTGTTTGTAAGGTGTAAGTGGCAAAATTTGTACGAAAGAAAGCGTAACTGCTTTCCAATGGGAATCATCATAACTCTCTTTTATAAACTCAAGCAGTAAATTCCAATGCTACATGGGTAACCAGCAACAGATGAGGTTTAGGTTGGTATAGGTTTAAGTTGGTATAGGTTTAGGTTGTTACAGGTTTAGGTTGGTATAGGTTTAGGTTGGTATAGGTTTAGGTTGGTATAGGTTTAGGTTGGTATAGGTTTAGGTTGGTATAGGTTTAGGTTGGTATAATAAAGATACATCCTTTCTGTGGTGAGTCTGTATACAAGAAAGTAATAACCAGAAAATTCTTTAAATATGAATACCACTTTTTAGTAATAATTTGGTGTATTTGATGTGGTTACGAAGCAAATAGTTTTACTAGACACTTACTAAAACTCTAATTAACCCTTTAAAGGCTGGGAGGGTCTGAATCTATGTATAGCATGGGGGGGTCGTTAGGCGCCCCCCCCTAGAAAAAGGCCTTAGAGAATATTTATAAGGTTGAAATGCATGTTCATAGCCCAATTTTTCAAGGCCAGTCCAAAGAAAAAAAAATTTCCACCATGTACCCTACCCTATTAATGTTAAAAAATATTGTTTTAACAAAAAATCCTTTAAATTCCTATTCATAAAAAGTCACAAAATTTAAATTTCACGGTGATAGTGTCAATGCTAGGACAAAAAAACTACGGGGGGGGGGGGCGCCCCCCCAGCCTGTTTATGGTTAAGTGAAATAGTTCTATTTACACTGCACAATTGCTGTGTCCCTTGCTCATTGAAATATTTAAAGTCATAACTGAGTCTAAAAGTAGTTTTCCTTAAATTTCTGGTCATCACTGTATATAGAAATGTAAAATGTATTTATTTCTGTATTGCTGGTGCAGAAAAAGCATTGTAGTGTTTAGTGTAAACAATAATAGAACTGTTGTGTAATGAATGTAGGAGAAAACTAATTATCTGTCTAAGCTACTAAAGGAGCCTGGAGAAGAGTTAGGTCCAGATATATTTTCCATTACCTGGTTATAGGGATGGACAAACATAAGGTATTTCATTTACCAAATCTTCACAATTTTTGAATACAATGTATGTTGAAAGACACAACCTTTTTCATGAGATGGTTCTGAGTTAAATTATCAAATAAGAATTTTGAAAATTAATAAGTTTGTTGCAAGAACTCAGTTTTTTTAGCTAACGGTCTGATTAAAAATGACTTAGACGCCCAGGCCTAGTTGGTTGTTTAATGCATATGTACTGCAGAAGGTTTTAGAATAAACAAAATATAAATAAACAAAAACATTTTCTTAGGATTTTCCATGGAATAGGACTTCTACCACTAATTAAAGAATTTTAGATTTGAAATTGAATTTAATTTTCTTCAATAATTACTGAATATTATCATAATTATTTAATTAGATTTAACAACTGCGGCGGGTCAAGAAAATACGGTTGATATTGTGTCAAGCTATGCCAAGAACACCCCTGTTTAAGTTTCATAGTTTAAAAAATCTAGAAAAAAAGTAATCTATTTTTTCCCTGTTTTTAAGGCGCTTCGCACCCATCATCAATTTCAGTTGTGAACATGTTCTTGTTGCATACAGACAAAAAGTTTCGCCAAAAAAATTTCGTTGATTTTTTTGATCATCCATTAACCTTTCATGGGGTCATGGGAGGTGCCACAAAATTTTTTGGGCCGATCGGTTCAGAGCCCTTTTGATGTTCATTGAATACAAGCAGACCGACAAAAAAGCAAAATATACAGATAGAAGATTTTCAAAAATTTTATTAGCCCACACTTAGTAATTAATATAGCAACCTTTTAGTTAATTAGCACTAGAAAATTATTTGGGTTTGTTTATTTTCCAAAATAGATTAAATTCAAAACAATTAGAAAAGTAGGTTTGTTTAGAAATGTATTCCGTTGGGAGGCAAGTTTAACAAATCCACTCTAAAAAATTTTACAAGAAGTATTCAGTATTCAAGATTAAATTCATTCATTTCATTATTTATTTTTAAACTTTTATCTTTTTCAGAAAACTTGATCAGCCCCCCATTTTATGATTTTGCAGATTTTTTGGCTGATATTGGTGGATTTACAAAAGTATTAAGTTACTATTTATATATTTCAACTGAGCTGAAAACTTTAGAATGTGATATCTTTAATCCCGCTCTGTTAATTAATCTGGAGATTAAATTCATGAGGAGAGCAAGCAATATTTAATCAGGAGATTAAGAAAAGAGTGGATCAAGCATTAATCCTGATATACACAATTCATAGTCCCAGCTCAGGTGTCATATATACGTGGGTAGCCTACACTCTATGTGTTTTAATCATTTCAACACAATGTTAGACATCAAAAACCAATTTTAAAACTTTTAAAATAATCAAACAATCATTATTTTTTAGTTTTTAATGTCCAAAATTCTGTAGAAATGATGTAGGCTCTCCATGCAGTACATTTACTCAACATTTATTTGATAAATAATCATTATTTGGCGGAATAGAGATGAGGAGCTTCACAACATTATGGATTTAAACAAAGTATTCCCCAAACCGAAAGAGGTTGAAGAACGGTTGAAGAAGAACAGGAACAATCAAATGATTAAATTGATTTATAAATGATATTGAATCTTTGCCACAAACTCGGATTTTCTACGCGCTATATCTCTGAAACATGATGGTGTAAACCTTTAATATTTCAACTTTGATTATTTAATCTGACACTTGCATAGGGTTGCAACTGCAAAATAAAGACCATCAGAGTTCGCATGGCGAGACTCAATTACTTTATAATATAAAAAAGAATGATAGAAAATTATATTCTGAACCAGTGAATTTGTGGTGCCACTCCTAAAAGCCCAAAAAAAATTAAGTCCTCAAACCCCTTCTTCCCCAAACTCTTACATTTTTGAAATATACAGCTTTTAATCTTTTTAAAACATTATATCCTCTCCCCCTTCCATCCCATACGTTTTATCCTTCAGCTCTCCTGGAATATATAATTTCTTCGAATTTACTGCACCAGTAGAACAGTTTATACATTTTCCTAATTTCAATTAAAAACATGTATAAACATGATTTGAATTTGTAACAGTGCAACAGTAAAGTTCTCTCTGAGATGAAATAAAAATAATTTAGGCGAATTCCGGTCTGAGGAATCTTGATATCATGTATTACATTACTTGTTATTATATATGGATTCCGGGTTGAGGAATCTTGATATCATTACTTGTTATTATATATGGATTCCGGGTTGAGGAATCTTGATATCCTGTATTACATTACTTGGTATTATATATGGATTCCGGGTTGAGGATTCTTGATATCATGTATTACATTACTTGGTATTATATATGGATTCCGGGTTGAGGAATCTTGATATCATGTATTACATTACTTGGTATTATATATGGATTCCGGGTTGTGGAATCTTGATATCATGTATTACATTACATGTTATTATATATGGATTCCAGGTTCAGGAATCTTGATATCCTGTATTACATTACCTGGTATTATATATGGATTCCGGGTTGAGGAATCTTGATATCCTGTATTACATTACTTGGTATTATATATGGATTCCGGGCGGAGGAATCTTGATATCCTGTATTACATAACTTGGTATTATATATGGATTCCGGGTTGAGGAATCTTAATATCATGTATTACATTACTTGGTATTATATATGGATTCCGGGTTGAGGAATCTTTTTAAATGTACTGCAGCTTGGGCATTATTTATATACTTCCTAAGAACTTCAGCACACTAGTGTAAGAACAGTTTTTTGGGCTTAAAGTTTAAACCATTTCCAGTTTTGGTTTTATAGTTAATTTATTTCTAATTCTTCTTGAGTAATATTTTTTTAGAAAAATAAATTGTACATTGGCGTGATATGGTTCACAGAGAAATTCAATGTTCAGCCAGAATAATAAGGATATCTTCGTCTTTTTTTCAGAAAAAGTTTAAAGGGTAGCGCTGCAACTCTCCACATAAATTTACTTTTGATAGAAAAACTTTACCCCAAATCTTCTGTTAAAAAAAAATTAATCTGATTGTATACTGTACAGAGAAGAGGAAGAACGAAGGAGGGAGGAGGAAGAAGTTGCAAGGTTTGTAACATTTTTACATAATTCTGTATTCTATGTGTGTCTCTTATCAAGTTTTCCTGCCTAACTTTGTTTAAAGCAAGTAGAAACTTTGCTCATGAGATCACAGAAAAGAATGTTTTAAAAAAGAATGATATGATGTATCATTAACTAATCCAAAAATGTAAATTCTCTTGTATTCAGCTGTTTTGAATGTTTTGATGTCTTTCCTACCTGCTAATATGTGGGACACCTTTTATATAATGTAATTTTATTTGGACAGTTGTAATAGAAATTCAAATATAAACCCTTAATTAGGGCTTGGCAGTATTCAGTTAACGAAACAGAAGTTTATGAAAAATAACGGAAGAGCCCGCTATTGAACTGCAAAAACTGTTGATTTTCATTTTGTAACACAGGGAAATTCAAAATTACCATTGTCCGAATTTAATGAATTTAAGCCGCGTCTCTAATCCCCCAAAAACCGGTTTTAATTGAGCGCCGGCTTAAATTTTGAAAAATTTAATATAATTTTAAGTTTTAAGTAAATGACTTTTTTTATTTTTTAACTTAAAATTGCATGAAACTTAAAAAATTAAAAAATGCACTTGCTCTGTTAAGATGTTTTTTAACATATTTTAATGTTATTGAATATTGTCATAATATTTTTTCTCCATTGCTAACAAACGACTTATAAAAATTCTGAACATGCTAAGCTCTATCCTTCATGCATAGCCTATGCAAGATACATTAATGCATAGTGCATATTACTCTTTAGTTCTAAAGTTTTAGGAAATAATCATAATTAGTCAGAGCTAAAGTGAAGGCTAGAGATGGGCATCATTTGTTTGAACGAAAAAAATTGTTCGTGAAAGATGTTGTTGTTCAGAAAAAAACGAACAACTTGAATCATTTAAACGAACTTTTAAAAAATTTAGTTTTTTTACAAAGGGATAGAATTTTCCAAAAGATTTTGAAAAACTATTGCTTATTTGTAATAAACGAACGGCTTTTTTCTAATAAACTTTTTTTAAATTATCGTTTTTTTACTGAACAAATAGTTTTTGAACATATTTTTTTTTAAAAAAAACTATTATTTTTTACTGAAAAAACGAGTTTACTGAATGATCGTTCAGTAAGAAAACAAACGTTAATTTGTTTCAGAACGATTAAAAAGAATGGAACAGATCGTTTATGAACAATGAACCAACAAAATAAAAAAGCTGAGTGTGCCCATCTCTAGTGAAGGCATATTAGAGTCTGTAAATGACTCAAATCGTGTAATTTATTAAATCATCTTAGTTAAGCCCCAACTTTTTAAAGAGATCTATTTTCATTTGTCATTCCCCATAATGTTTTTTCTGAGTATAACACTGTTTTACAGGGACCTAAGGTACATATCAAGCCGCATTCGGGCAAAATAGTACCTTGGTCTGACTGAAATCTTTGTTAAAAATTTCAATTTTCATTTTCCATTCTCATGAGTAGGTTTTGATGGTTATGGTTGCAGGAAATGGGATAAGTTCCTGTCTAGATTATTATCTCCGGTTTAGGGTTCCTACTGGAACCACTTCCTTTTTATTCTTCCTTCCTCTCTCTAATAAGTTGAAAGTAGTGGATTGCATTACATTTATAATTTACATAGACTACAGTGGTAATAGTAGTTCTTTCTGTTTTATAATTTACATAGACTACAGTGGTAATAGTGGTTCTATCTGTTTTATAATTTACATAGACTACAGTGGTAATAGTGGTTCTTTCTGTTTTATAATTTACATAGACTACAGTGGTAATAGTGGTTCTATCTGTTTTATAATTTACATAGACTACTGTGGTAATAGTGGAGATATCTGTTTTATAATTTACATAGACTACAGTGGTAATAGTGGAGATATCTGTTTTATAATTTACATAGACTACAGTGGTAATAGATGTCCTATCTGTTCTGCTAATAAATTTAACTTGAATAACAAAAATTTAGATTAATTAGGTTTTCTGATGTTATTGATATATTTGTAAAAAAAAATTGTAATGGGGTACATTTTTAGAGATGAAATAGGGGAAAATTAAAAAATCTTATTTTAAGAAAAGAGAGAGCGATGATGACAATTGTTATGTTATTAAATCGTTGTAACTTTGAATGATTGATTTTACACATATATCATTTGGATAAGACTTGAAACTTATTAATTTAGGGTTAGAGCCCTGGCACCACCTGCACCACCTCCCCCTACAATAGCTCAAATTATTCAAGCGCAGATAGGTAAACGGCTTTGTTAAACCTCATTTACTTGACCTACAAACTTAACTACTTAAGCTTAACTGTTTCACGCATTAGAACAGAAATGAATCAATTTGTAATTAGAATCAGCTGATACTAGTTAACTGATATCAGCTGAACCGTGAATATTAGAATCAGTTGATGCTAGTTAACTGATCTATCAGTGGTTTATATAATCGTAAATATTAGAATCAGCTGATGCTAGTTTACTGATATATCATTGGACAATAGAATCGTAAATATTAGATTCAGCTGATGCTAGTTAACTGATATATCATTGGTCAATAGAATCGTGAATATTAGAATCAGCTGATGCTAGTTAACTGATCTGTCATTGGTCAATAGAATCGTGAATATTAGAATCAGCTGATGCTAGTTAACTGATATATCATTGGTCAACAGAATCGTAAATATTAGAATCAGCTGATACTAGTTAACTGATCTATCATTGGTCAATAGAATCGTAAACATTAGTATCAGCTGATGCTAGTTAACTGATATATCATTGTTCAATAGAATCGTGAATATTAGAATCAGCTGATTCTAGTTAACTGATCTACCATTGGTAAATAGAATCGTAAACATTAGTATCAGCTGATACTAGTTAACTGATCTATCATTGGTCAATAGAACCGTGAATATTGGAATCACCTGATGCTAGTGAACTGATATATCATTGGTCAATAGAATCGTAAATATTAGAATCAGCTGATACTAGTTGACTGATTTATCATTGGTCAATAGAATCGTAAATATTAGAATCAGCTGATGCTAGTTAACTGATATATCATTGGTCAATAAAATCGTAAATATTAGAATCAGCTGATACTAGTTAACTGAAATATCAGTGGTCTATAGTATCGTAAATATTAGAATCAGCTGATGCTAGTTAACTGATATATCATTGGTCAATAGAATCGTAAATATTAGAATCAGCTGATTCTAGTTAACTGATATATCATTGGTCAATAGAATCGTAAATAGTAGAATCAGCTGATGCTAGTTAACTGATCTATCATTGGTCAATGGAATCGTAAATATTATAATCAGCTGATGCAAAGGAATTGAGTCTGTGCCACAAACTCTTACTTTCTTATAACTATATCTTTGGAACCAAATGTTGTAAACTTTAGATATTTAAAATTATGAATTCTGTTAGATCAAATAGTCTGAGTTTGAAATATCACAGGTTTACAACATCGGGTTCTAAAGATATTGGGGTTTTAATATTTGAGTTTGTGGCAAAGACTCAATTCCTTTACAGATATATATATTGAAAAAAATATTCCTGAGCTCTTATTGGCTTCAGCCTCAAAGTCAAAATTTTTTCACTTAATTTGGATCAATCATTTTGTTCTAGGAGGTCATAGTTTGGATCGGCCGATCTCCAACCCAAGTTTAACGGATAAAATGATCAATGAAGAGTTAGAAACCATGTTTGATCTTGATCTTTCTGACAAAAGAAAATGGTATTTTCAATCATGTAACATGGGTATTGCAATCCTGGAAAATAGAAATATTTCAATTGCCTTCTCTAGATCTTCGGGTTAATTTAAAGCTATGGCATGTCTATCTAGATTTTAGGTTTGACAATTAACATTAACCAATAGAAGGACTAATTGAGCGTCCTAATGTCTTGGACAAATGATCAAAGACCAATTAATCAATCAAAATCTTCGATCTACAAAAAGGTTAGCTCACAATTGGTCACTCTTATTGGCTGGAAATTTCTAATTGGTTGAAGAATTATTGATTTTTAAAGAATCTCATGAAACTTATAGAAATTAGATACTAAAATTCTAGAATAAATAAAATTGATAGAGTTTGGTTTTAGAGAAAAAACTGTTGCTTAGTGAAAAAAACACATTTATATTTGAAGAGGCCAAATGAAAAAAGCACTTGAGATATCAGGATAAATAATGTAATTTATCTTAAAAAAGTAAAAAGTAAGAAACAGACAGAAACTAAAAATAGGAAATAGAAATTGTGAATTATTAAAAAAGTGTGACGTGTTGGATATTAAAATGTAGATTTAGGTGAGAAATTCTGCAAAATCATACTTTGCAATATCATCTTGGTTCAGCTTGAGGCTTTATTCATCATAACTCCATATTCTACAGGTTTAAAAGGTTTAAAACTTGAAAAACAAAAAAGTTCCAATACTTTAAGGTGTAGAGAAAGAAAAATTTATTTTTTGCTGTGTTCGGTATCAAAATTCAATGTAACGAATCAATACCTTTATAAAGTTTTCTTTTCTGTGTGCTAACGTTTTTAAAAAAATTATGTTTTTGTAAAAAATATATTTTATTGTTCAGTGTAAACTTTAAAAAGTATGAGAAGAAACCGTCGGACCTTTCTGCTTCGAAAACTTTGGAGGTAAAATTTTGAATTTAAAAAATTACTTTTATTCAAAAATTTGGATTTTTAAAATGGGGGGGGGGGATAATTGCTTAACAATATATCTTATATATTTGTTAGTTCTGCGAAAATAGAGAAAAAAGTTTCAAATGACCAAGTATGAGAAAATTAATAAGTTAAGAATAAAAATAATTATAGAAAGGATTTGATACATCTTTACCATCGTGTTTCTCACACGAGGCGATTGGAATATTTTTAAAAAGGTTAAAATTCTGATCAAAGCGTTCTCATTACGTTTTCTCTCCTAGCAGAGTAATTTTATCCAAAATATTATAATGTACATTATGCCTGAGGATACACTTAACTCTTTTTACACAGAGCTTCAAAGAAAATATTAAAGTTGCTGAAGAATATTTCTCTAGAACATAAAATAGAATTTTTAAAAAAGGAATCCTGCTGCTAGATTACACAATAAATAATTCAAAACACGGGTTTAAAGTCAACCCTTTTTACATTTTTGTTGTCAATATAAAAATGCTGAACTCAATATTTTTCTGAAATTTAATTTGTGGAAGTCTAAATTTGGTTTTAAAAAAAAAATTAAGATATCAGAGCTCTTGATATATCTTGATCGAACTTGAAAGAGATCGAACTTGAAAGAAACTTTTTGTATGTAATTTGAAAATGTATTTACATTAAAACATTCGAAAACTTAAAATCATTTTCTCCTTGTATATAAGATGGTACGAGACGAGTCAGGAGAAAGTATAAAGAGAAACAAGATTGATTCTTCAAGAATAAAACATGTGAGAAGGAATGAGATCAAAGAAAATAGTTAAATAGTGTTTCTACAAGATGTACATTATTCAAAGAATGCCATTAAAATGATTCTGGCTGTAATTCAAAATTACCCTACATTCAAATAGGGCAATAAGCGATTCACAGCGATACCCTTTAAACATTTAGCTGGTCGACAATAATATAGAAAATTTTGTCTTTTTTAGCTTAAAAAGTATTACACTGGGAAAATTTTCCATGGAAATTCATGCATAATTAATGAGATAAAGCGCTTTTAATGGCTCCATTCTGAATATACGGTATAGCCTGAGATTTACATAAAAACTCTTCTGCATTTCTATCAAAATAGATGTAAATTGATAAAAAAAAAAATTAACGAGACGTTCGTAAAAAAATAATATTTTTAGAAATTAGCAATACTGTTGGTTTAGAAAACCCTAAAAAATCATTACTCAAGCTTGTCTATCAATTGAAATAGGAGTAGTCTTTAACACACAATAAAACAAAATTTAGAAAGAGAGATTTTTTTACAATTTCAAAATTGCCAGTCTGGAGAAAACCGTTTATAAATTTCATTAATGCTGAATACATATGTCAACATATTTAAAATTTGAATTTATAAACGTTAAATCACAAAAAGATTGTTAAAAGGAATTGAGTCTTTGGAACAAAATCAAATATTTAAACCACAATATCTTTAGAACTCGATGTTGTGAACCTTAATATTTCAAACTCAGATTACTTGATCTAACAGAATTCATAGTTTGAAATATCTAAGGTATGCAACATTTGGTTCCAAAGATATAGTGATTAGAAAATCAGAGTTTGTTGCAAAGACTCAATTCCTTTGCGTCTTTTTTATTCCCCGTAAATTGCATACTTATAAACAATCAATATCATTTTTATACACAAATGCTTAGAAGTTTAAGTATTATATTTAAAATTATTAAAGGGAGTGTTCGCGAAAAATGAAAGGGGGTATAGGCTTAATGCGATATTAAAGCGCTTTTGATCGCCACTAATTTTACTTCTATCTGTTGCATCTACAAGGAAAAAATTGTTAAAGACGTTTCATACCGAATAACTTAGCGCCCATACAAATTGAGAAAATTGCAACATATATTTTATTTTTTTAGAAAACGTTTTAACTGATTTAAAAAGATGTGAGTGGTGCGCGGCATTCTTAGATAGTTGCGCAAGCGACAAGAGAAATAATCAAATTCAAAACAAATTAATTAAAAAATATTATAAAATATAAACTATATACAAATGTGGCGAAAGATAATCAATGACTATAGGTTGAAATATCTGAATGATTTGTTTGAAATTAAATTTATTTTTTTGCAGTCTAAGTCGTATGTTGCAATGTTCTGAATTTGTATGAGCGCTAAGTTATTCGGTATGAGACGTCTTTAACAATTTTCTCCCTATAGACGCAACAGATAGAAGTAAGATTAGTAGCGATCAAAAGCGCTTTTTTATCGCATTAAGCCTATACCCCCTTTTATTTTTCGCGAACACTCCCTTTAAAGTAGATTAGAAATGTCAATAATTTTAAATCTCGGAGCCCTCAGACGAAATAAATCTATTGATGTTATTAAATAATATTAGCTTATGTAAATTAATCATAAGCTATACGGAACAACTTTAAACACAAACTTAATTCACATTTTATCATATAAATTCACCTAAACAAAAAAAACTAAATTTGGCGTTAAAAATAAAATAGGAAATTTTTCGGGTTAATGAAAAAAAAAATAAGATATTTAGAATATTTGATTGGTCCATGTTTGCGGATTTTAATCAGAAAAATTTTCTAAATCTATGTTTAGTTTTATAAAAGACCATTTAAAAATTCAAATTAAATTTTTTTGTATTTTCGCAGAATACTCATTTCAAGAGACGCTGGATTCACAATGGTACCCTGTAAACTATTGTACGAGCACATATTATGCATAACAATTTATTCTTTAAATTGCTGTTGCACTTTGAACTGACTTGCAGATTTAAGCGACAGAATCAAAAAAGGAAATTGACAGAATCATGTTTTTTAAGATAGAACACGGCGATCTTCCTTTTTGTCCATTGTTTAAAGGGTACTTTTGTGAATCGGGCATTCAGATAAGCTTGGTCTTTAATATTAAAGGACAAACCGGCTATGTAAGGTAATTGAACTGAGTATGCAGTAGTGTGGACAAATTCTTTAGGATTGATTTGAGACATATAAAAATTTTAAAAGATCTGTAAATCCTGAGTTTGAGTGCAAAGTCGACGTTCAAAATCGTACTTTTGAGTGGATATTTTCAGAATTGTTTTTTTTAATTACTAAATAGCTATCACAAAAAATGTAAACAAAATTCTACAACAAACTAATTAGTTGTTTAGGAACAGGTTGAGAAAATAAAAATTAATCTTATCATCGAAAATAAGTAATCTTATTCAATTATTAGTTTCTATTATCTCTTATTTTATTCACAAAGATTTTCTGCAGATTTTCTGGAATTATTATTGAAAAGACAACATTTGAAGAATTTGTAAAAATCTGCGAACAAATTCATAGAAAATAAGAAATTAAATATAATGATGAAAACGAAATAATTGACTCTAGCATTGATTTATTGACAAATTTCTTTTGAGAAATATATTCCTAACCATCTTATTCATTTACTGTGTAATTTTTACTTTATTTTTCGTCGTCGTTATTAAATAATTTAAAAAAAAACCGATTCTGAAAACATATCCACCCAAATTCATGATTTTGTACGTCGACTATGCACTCAAACTCAGTAATTATACATCGTGGAAACGTTTTATATGTTTCACATGAATCAAAAAGAATTTTTCCACAACACTGCATTGCATACTCAGTTTAACTACCTTGCATAGCCGACCTGTCCCTTTAAATTTCAAATGAATTCAGGCTGGATTAGACGTTTGGAAATTTCTTATTTTTAGTTTAGTTTAGTTTATAGATCTTTGTTCTTGTTTACGTTTTAGCATTTCAATATAGTTCAGGAAGTTAATCGATTTTCTTTTTCACTATTAGGAAAAAAAAGTTTTACAAAATACAATTATAAAATCAAATTTTTAATGATTATAAAAACTGAGAGCTTTTTCAAAGAAATTGAACTTTTGAAAGAAACTCAAATTTTCTATATTTTTGCAACCTGATGGTGTAAACCCTTGATATTTGATCTAACATAATTCATAGTTTGAAATATCTAAGGTTTAAAACATTAGGTTTCAAAGATATAGGGATTAAAATATTTCAAAACTTATTCAATAATTTTATCTAACAGATTTTAGATTTTAAAATACCAAAGAAAATAAAACATTGGGTTTCAAATATATTTATTAGAGTTTGTGGCAAAGTCTTAATTTATTTTAGTTCAATGATGAAAACTAATTGAAATATGAAATTAAAACAATTAAAAAAATGAAATTAATTGTTGTTCCAGTATCCTGCCGATCTCACCAAATCTTACAACAGAAAGGATTGGAATTGTCCCTGGGTGCATAAAGATGGAAGAGGGCTTAAACAAGCTATGAGGTAATCAAAGGTTTTATAATTTAGGATGGCTAGCTATGAGGTAATCAAAGATTTTATAATTAAGGATGGTTAGCTATCAGGTAATCAATGGTTTATAATTAAGGATGGTCAGCTATGAGGTAATCATTGGTTTTATAATTAAGGATGGTTAGCTATGAGGTAATCAAAGATTTTATAATTTAGGATGGTTAGCTATGAGGTAATCAATGATTTTATATCAAATGATAGTTGGCAATAGGTAATCAATGATTATGTAACAAAGAATGGTTAGCTATGGAGAAATCAATGATTATACAACATAAGGATGGTTATAGCCATGAGGTAAACAATGATTATGTAACGAAGGATTTTAGTTATGAGGTAATCAATGGTTTTATAATTAAGGATGGTTAGTTTTTAGGTAATCATTGATGTTATAAAAAAATATTCTTAGCATAAGGATAATCAATGTTTATGCAACAAAGGATAGTAAGCTATAAGGTTATCAATGATTTTATAACTAATGATGTAACAAAGGAGTGTTTAGCTATGAGGAAATCAATGATTATGAAACAAATGATATTTAGCTATAAGGAAATCAATGATTATGTAACAAATGATGGTTAGCTATGGGGAAATCAATGATTATGCAACATAAGGATGGTTAAGCCATGAGGTAAACAATGATTTTATAAATAAGGATGGTTAGCTATGAGGTGATCAATGATCATATAAATAAGGTTGGTTAGCTATGAGGTAATCAATTCTTATGTAACACATGATGGTTAGCTATGACGTAATAAATGATTACATTAGAAAAGATGGTAAGCCATTAGTAATAAATGATTATCTAAATAAGGATGGTTAGAACTGTTACCTGTAAATCTGTTATTGTGTTCTCTTATATTTTAAATCCTTATTTATAGTCCTTGTTAGCTTGCCGTCTTTGAATTACCTTTCATCATTCCTAATATAACAATCCTTTATATTGTCCTTGGTTGAGATTATGAACAACTAATCTAAACATTCTAAATTGAATTTAAGCCTGCAGCGCCCAAACTTTCGATGTTATGAATTTATCAAAAATATGATTATGAATCTAAAAAATCTTTTTTATTTGATAAATATGGGAATACCATTTGAGGACGGGATATTCTATAGTAATGCATTTCAATCCTAAATAAAAAGTCTCTTTCTAGAAAAACCATTTATAAATATATATATAGATATATCAAATGTGCATATTTGAAATGTCTTTTTTATTAAATATTCTATCAATAAAAATATTTTTTAACTTATTTCTTTTTATCACATGTCCTATGTCAAGACCTCTTTTAATCTGTTTACTTGACCGAGTTGGTATGCACGACTTAAATTAACAGTGATGCAAAAATAATTGTTTAAAATGAAACAAGAACTACTTTGTATCAAATTCAAGTTGAAAACAAACAAATCTATCAAATATCTGCAGCCACCAAATCTTACCAAACTTGCAAACTTTTATCAAGATTTTTAAAATGATAAAATATCTTTCTTCAAAGTTTGAAAACCTTTTCATAACTTTGTATTAGAAACAGGGCAATGAGAGGTGTGCTTTACCCCCCCCCCCCCACACCTGTGTTGTAATGATTGATCAAAATTTGACAAATTAAACATAATTATTTTCATTTTTTATTGACGGCGAATTTGTTTTTGATGAAAAATTATACAAGAAGACATTGTAAGTTTAAAAATAGTTAAATTGTGAAAATGCGAAAATGTTTGCTTTATATAAATCCGTAAGTTTTTTAGAAACAAAAAAGAAAAAATCAATTTCTAGATAGTACATATCCATATCCATATCTTTATCATTTTTGTTCAGGCAAAGACTTTTTAAATGGAAAACCTTTTTAGTTTTGTTTTGTATATGTTTTATTTATGTTTTATATAGGTCGACAATTATAAACAAAGAGCTTCACTTGTTCTCCATGCAAACAAAGACATTTCATGACTAAAATGTTTAGATAAGGGGGGGTCCAGCCAGCAGACAGCAGGCTGACAGCAGACCTGGATCTCGTCAGCTTCTCCTCGACAACTATAATACATCAAATAATCTAAGTATGTTATAGAACCTGATTACCCACTGACATAACAACAGTAAATATTAAAACATTCTCGACTTGAAATTATAATTACTAAAATACTGATCTGTACATCTTGGGTTACAGTGTTACTTGTCTCGAACTTAGGATTTTCTAATCTTTATTCCTTTAACCCTATAAAGGCTGGGGGGCCTGAATCTGTGTGTAGACAGGGGTTCCCCCCCTTTCTAGAAAAAGAACTTAGAGAATAGGTATAGGGTTGAAATTCATATTCAGAGCCCAATTTTTCAAGGCCAGCTCATTTAACGGTGATAGTGTCAAAAATCCTTGTATCCTTGTATCCCTGTATCCTTGTATCCCTGTATCCTTGTATCCCTGTATCCTTGTATCCTGGTAACCTTGTATCCTGGTATCCTTGTATCCTTGCATCCCTGTATCCTTGTCTCCCTGTATCCTTGTATCCCCGTATCCTTGTATTCCTGCATCCTTGTATCCCTGTATCCTTGTATCCCTGTATCCTTATATCCCTGTATCCTTATATCCCTGTATCCTTGTATTCCTGTTTCCCCCTGTATCCCTGTATCCATATAATCCTGAATGTATCCTTATCTCCAGAAAGCTCTGATACCTCTATATTGCTCTGTAAACTCAATCCCTGCAAAAATCTCTCCAAATATATTTGCAAATATATACAGAAATGTATCTGCCGATATCAAAACTTAAATTCAAAAATAAGAAGTTTTAATAATTAAACATGAGAAATTTTTGTCTTTTTGAAATAATGAATATACATTTGGATATTTCAATATAACGTTATAATCAGTTATAAGCCTAAAACAAAGTAAATCGTGTCCCAAGACTATTAAATTTGTAAATAGGCTCGAAGCCCATAATCTATTTTGTTGGGACACACTGCATATAGATAAAGAATATATTGTATATTGTATATACATATATATATGTATATGAGAACAAATGTTCGATATTCATTGACAATAATAATAACTAACCGCTGTCTATATATGTACAAATATAAAACCTAATCCAATAGTGTACATTTATTTATCTAATTTTCTTAATGGCGTATTTAAAAAAATGTGGAATTTTTTTTCCGCCTGCAACCTTCCCTTGGGTCATGTTGGTTGTCATTACAAATTTGAGCCCGATCGGATCCGACAGATAGGATAGGATAGGATAGGATAGGATAGGATAGGATAGGATAGGATAGGATAGGATAGGATAGGTTAGGATAGGATAGGATAGGATATGATAGGAAATTTTTTATTATTTTTTATAATTTCCATTATTCTCCAAATTGTTACTTATCGTTCTAAGATTATTAACTTTTAAAATAGGGGAAAAGAAGAAATTTTTTTTTCAAAATGCAAGAAATTATTTTTATCTTATTCTTTCTCTTACAAAAAAATGCCAAATAATTTATTTTAGAAAGTAACTCATTACACTATTAAACAAAAAATTTGATTTCTTGCCTCTTTTTTCCTTTCATTCTCTTATTCTTTTTTGTCTAAGATTTAAAGAAAAAGAAATATTCTGAAAGAATATTATTTTCTTTATATTATTGTATTGTTGAGGGAAGGTTTAGTGTTAAGCTTGGTAAATCCAAGTTGGAAAACTTGTAAATATGTTTGAAAGGAGTAAACTCTGAGTATTCAGTATTCAACTTGGATTTACAGAAATTTCCAAGTGAAGGGTTCAATTGAATCTTTGATTTATCAACAATAGAACACAGCATACAGGGACCAATACTTTCAGATTCTATGCAAAATTTTACGTAGAGTGGGATTATTAATTCATATTTGGAAACACATGAAACCACATTTGAAAATTCAAGCTTTTGCATCAAATGATTGATTCAAGCAATATCGTCTGGACGTTTGGTATAAACTGTGGCCTATCATATGATAATGCAGATAGCGCATTGGTTGCATTTTTATGATAAATGTTTTAGCAAAAATTATCTTTCATAACATGCTTGATAACTATGCAATGCATCTGTAGGTGCATGAAACAGTTAATTGTAAATTATTACGTCTGTGTAAATAGAATAGTAGTACATTATCTGTTGTAACTTATACCCCAACAAACCAGAGGATGTAACATCAACGTTGGTGAGACGTCATTATCAAAAAAAAATTTTATTTTTACCTTCAAAGCATTTTTGTATGCACTGTTGAGGAAATAAAATGCGAACACATCTTTCTCACAAGCACAAAATTTTTCTAAACTTAGTTCCTTACCAATCTTCTTAATATACAGACTCTTATGCATCCAAAAATCTATCATAATCTCTGCAATTACTCCTTTAAAATTGATTATAAAGACACATGAGTTGTGTTTTCTTAAATGTAAATATCTAGTGCTACAAAAATGTACAATTGAGCTTGTAAGATAAAACCAAAGGCCAAGGAGCTACAACACTTTAAAGTTGATTCAATAATTTAAATTGGTGTCCCATATAATTCAGTGTGATATCATTAGATGATCTTTATTCTAAACAAATGGAGACAATTTCTAATTTTCTTATCCCTTTTCTTTTCGGCCTAATGTTGTAGACCTTAAATATTTCAAACTATGAATTCTGTTAGATCAAATAGTCTAAGTTTAAAATATCAAAGATTTCCACTATTAGGTTGCCAAGATAAATGATTCATATCTAGGAACTGATGAATTATACGAGGAGGAGATGGAAGCTGAGTTGCAGGAGGAGATGATGATGAGAGAGGACAGAAGGATGGTACATCAGAGGGAGGAGAGGATTCTTCAGGTACAATTTAATCTTATATCAAGCCAATAATATTCAATTTTTGCCTAATACTTCTTTTATATAAAAGTAAAAAAAAACATTTTGTTGCTTAGAAATCCAGGGCTATAGAAAAGTCTGATTCCTCGACCCTCGATCATCCTACAAAGTTTCTTTTTATATAATTGAATTCTTTTAATTTTAATGATTGTAAATAAAACATTGTTGAAAAATCATATAAATTTTCCTATAAATCTGTACCAACAATTTCTTTATATTTGTGACGTAAAATCAATTATCGATTGAAACATAAGTTTATTAATGTTTATTAAGACTAACGTTCAAAAGGACTATAGTCCTCAAATGTGATAAAATAGGTTTTTCAATAAGTTCATATTGACATGATTAAATTTATATTTGTTTAAATGCTCTAAAAGCCGGCTTGTGAACTGCTGACTTTAGTTCAATCGGATATAAGTCCAATTTATATACCATCATACCAGTAATTGTTATCAAACGTAACTTTAATACAATAGGGATATCCAAAAAGAGAGGAATAAGAAGAAAATTTAAAGTGTGTACATTGGATATTCAGATCGGGATTAAGTAAATCCCATTCTAAAGTTTTCAACTCCAGAGAATCTATTCTAAATATTAAACAATGAAATTGGCGGAATTAAGACTGAAGATTTCTTAACTTGATATCGAGTTCAGAAGCTGAATTTAAAAGCTTAGCCACATATTCAAGACGCTAAATTTCATGCTCTGGGACTGAATTGAATGAATTTCACGGATTCAAATTCTCATGAATCTCTAACTTTAAGTCAATGATTCAAGATTTGAACTGGCAGTTTAGTGACCCAGCTCGAATTCAACAGTTCCTGGCCAATTTTGTTTTTAGCTTCAGTTTAAAAATGGGTGATGGGCAAAATTCTGAAAGAGTTTTGGATCAAAATTTGAATCTTTTTTAATGATGGAGACAATTTATAACTTTGTTTCTTTTGCCCAGGATGAAACCTACACTTCACGACTGATAAGCAGCATGGCGAGAGATAATGATAATTGTAAGTATATTTTTTTATTTTTTTTAAAGTTCGGATTCTTTTTCCTCTGAAATTTAGCTTGTCTCTGTCTGTTTGTTTGTATTCAATAAACGTCAAAACGGCTGAACCGATCGGACCCAATTTTTTGTGGGATCTCGCGTGACCCCAGGGAAGGTTTATGAATGATACAAATTAAAAAAAAATTATGTTTAAAAGTTTTTTATTTTGTAAAAAATTTTAAATTTTCAAAATCCGCAATTTTTTTAATAAAACCCGCAAAATGATTTTTTCTTTATTTTTCAATGTTACAATGCGAACATGTTCACAATTGAATTAGAAGATGGGCACGAAGCGCCCTTAAAGCCTAGTTTATTTAGAAATAATCTTGACTCATATTTCTAATCGTTGATGACTTGTAGTCCTTTGATATTTAAAACTTTTGTAAATGAATTCTCCTAGAGCACAAAGTCAACGTATGAAATGTCAAAGGTTAACACAACCAGAGCTGAAAACTTTAGAATGGAGGATATCAAGATTAATGCTTCATATTTTATTTTTCTTAATCTCCAGATTAATTAACCAATCGTGATTAAGGATATCCCATTCTAAACTTTTCAACTCAGAGATCAAAACTTTTGGATCCCCAATGATCCTAGGCCATGACTAGTTAAACTTCTTCTTGTATTAATAATTTCTGACTTTAGAAACGAAAAAAATAAGAATTACTAGTTCCATAATTAGATTCGTCCAGAAACTGAAAACTGAAATATCTGTAATTAGTTCGTTTCTTAGAAATTGGACATCTCAAAAAACGTAAAAACTTTTCTTTATGGTATCACTTGAAGAAAAAGCTTGCATGTTCAATGTTCTGGTATAAAAGAAATAACATTGTACTGGTACATGTGTTGAATTCAGACATTGTACATTATACAACGATATATTATATATATTCTACATTATAGAATAATGTTGGCCGCAGCCAGGATATTATATGATTAAGGAAAAGTTATGTTTCCATTTCTAAGTATTATTATTATTAATGTTTTCATTCTCTGTATGTAGAATAAAACCCAGAAATAGAAAATTTAATTTAATGGTTTTAAACCCACACTTCACTTTTTGAAATCATTTTTCATGAAAAAAAGGTAACAGTTTCAAATTTTCTAAAATAGTACTTAAATTTCAAGCTATTTTTATTATTGATTTCATTTAAACTAAACGAAAAATTTTAATTTTTTACAACAAAAAACTAAAGTTTCATGCTTTTTACAATTTTATTTCGTGAAAATAGACAAAAATTTCGAATATTTTTAATCATATTTTCTAAATATAAGAGACAAAAATTTCAAACTTTTGATCACATTCCTTCACAAGAGACTAATATTAATCTTTTTTCAATTAAATTTTCTAGTATCTTCTAGAGCATGAAACTTTTCGAGATTTATGGCCAAATAAATGAATCATAAAACCATATATGAGTAAATAGAATACGTCAAAATAGGATAAAATTATGATGGATCTTTTTCGCATAACAACAATTAATTAGCCCCCCCCTTTTTTTCCTTTCATATTTCCAATTTTGCCTCTTTCTGAGCCGTGTTTGCCTCTTTCTCCTTCGTCACTGCCTCTTTCTTCTCTGTCAATACCTCTTTCTCCTCCGTTTTTGCCTCTTTATATTCAGTTTTAACCTCTTTCTCCTCCATTTTTGCCTCCTTCTCCTCCGTTTTTGCCTTTTTCTCCTCCGTTTTCGCCTCTTTCTACTCAGTGTTGGCCTCTTTCTCCTCCGTTTTTGTCCCTTTCTTCTCCGTTTTTGCCTTTTTCACCTCCGTTTTCGCCCCTTTCTACTCAGTTTTGGCCTCTTTCTACTCAGTTTTGGCCTCTGTCTCCTCCGTTTATGCCTCTGTCTTCTCCGTTTTGTCTCGTTCTCCTCCGTTTTCGCCTTATTCTCCTATGTTTTTGCCTCTTTTTTCTCCGTTTTGCCTTTTTCTCCTCCGTTTTCGCCTCTTTCTACTCAGTTTTGGCCTCTTTCTCCTCCGTTTATGCCCCTGTCTCCTCCGTTTTGCCTCTTTTACCTCCGTTTTTCCCTTTTTCTTCTACTTTTTTACCTTTTTCTTATTGATTTTAGACTCATTCTCCTATCAGTTTTATCCCTTTTTCCCTTGGTTTTATCTTCTTTCTATTTGCCTATTTTGCCTCTTTCTCCTCCGTTTTTACCAATTCCCTCCGTTATTTTTTCTTTCTTCTCTATTTTTTTTACAGCGTATAATATTAGACTGTATTTGTGAAAGCCCAATAGAAACTATAATCCAGAAGTTTGCCAGCAAATCATCTGTTCGTCTTTTCATCTGTCCGTCTGTGAATATGTTTGTCTGTTTGTCGGCTTTTTGGCTGTCATTAAGTTGAGTATTTCGGTGCGTTTGCAACAGCAGAAGTGCAGGAAAAACCTGTTTGATGCCATTAGGAAACCTAGAAGCAAAAGATATTTGCGAAAAAAAACTCTGTAAGTGTTTACATAAATTGGCAAACAAATTTTGTTGTGTTGGAGATTTTTGAAATTATTCCGGATTTATCGCGATGCCCGAAAATGAGCAATTTAAATCTTTTAATATGCGGAAAACTGTTGCAAAATATCCTTCAAGTGTCAAATTTCAAATACCCACATCTACATATTTTCAAATTTAAAATTCTGATATATTTATTATACGTATATAATGTATATATACAAGTATAGTTCTGATCTTGAAAATACATATTTTTGACACATATTTGACAGGAAAGTGAATATAAACTTGAAATATAAACAGATAGAATTTTGATAATATTGGGAAAAGTATTTTGGAGAATGTTAAATTATCCATCTTTAAACCAACAATTTAAGGAATTTTTGGGGGAAAGCTATACTTAAGAATACTTAAATAGACAGATATATAGATGGATAGAAAGATAGATAGATAAAAAAATGAGGCAGATAGATGTAAAGCGAATCCTAGGCCAGTTTACTGTGACCCTTCGGGCTAGTGCAGTTAGGCAGCTGGTATTAAACTTTTTATAAAATTTCTTTTTTTGGTTTAACAATGGAATGGATTGAACATGTTTAATATTATGATAATATAAAAAATAAAAATAAGTTAACATAATCCCTGCTGTTCGATAAGTTTTTAAAGTTTAAACATATCTTTTGCCATTTTTTCTTATCTTCTTTTAATTTAAACTTTTATTCGTATTTTCTAAGAAAAAGTGATATTTTGGGACTGCACTTTTCGGGGTAAAGAAATTGAGATTGAAAAAAGTTAAATTAAATAAGTGGTTGAATTAAAAACAATTTACTCAAGTACCGAATCAAAGCTGTTATTAAGATTAAATTATTAAATTAATTTTAATCAATTCGACAATTTCTTTTTTTCCGATTTATTTATTTTGATTGAATAAACTTCAGCTTGAATAAATTAGATTAAGGTAGAATGGTTTGGCTTTTGTTTCTTTGGATTTTAATATAAAAAAAAATCAATGGAAATTTCCAATTTCTTGAATTTTAATATTTTAAAAATGAAATTTCTGTTTAGAATATCCTTGGATATTTTTGATTAAATTCATAGAATTATGTCTCTCAAATTCTTTGAACTGTTTAGAATTTTCTTTTATTATTTGTAGATTGTTGTACACAGACTCAAGCATTTACAAATAATTTATAAATTCGAAATATCTTAAATGCATAAAAGTATGAATTTTGAGAAATTTATGCAAAACAATTTAAAATTCATGACTTTTGTTCAAAATTTTGCACATAAAAAAGTTGTTGTTTTTGAATTATTGTTTCTATCTATCCAAGGAACGACATTATATATATTTTTTGTTTCTATCTGTATTTCTATCTATCTATCTATCTATCCTTCTAGAATAAAACTGACCGCCCCAGCTGGGTTGCCTGGCTAGGGTCCAAAACTACTGTGAACCTAACTTGATTCTTTTCTATTCTATGTTTTTCTTCTTAAAAAACGTTGTCTAGCTAATCGAGAATGAATGAGTTATCCATGTTCTTTTCTCTGAAACATGATTATTTCTAATTGTGTGTCCATGTGAAAGTGACACACAATTAATTGCCAGAAATATTGTCACTTAAAAAGTTTATATTTGGACAATAAATTTAGTTTTGTGTAAAGTACGTAGTCCTGGCGTTATATACTTCCTTCATTTTGTCAATTATCCCTTGTATTCAACAATTAAGAGGCATAATTGGTTTTGTAACAATGTAAATATGTAGTAAACGCCTACTCCATAACAATTTATCAAACCAGTATCTATCCAGGTTCAGTTCAGTTTCACTTAGCTATCAATGCTTTAACCCGGATAGAATATTTTTAGCTATTGATATCAATCGGAAGCTATTTACTATCAATGCCAAATCAAAGGGTGCAGAATCCTGTTAGCTATTGGTGTCAATACGGACACTATGCAATCAATTGATCAATGTCTCAAACAGGACAGGATCCATATGGCTACAATCATGTGAACTATCAACGCCACTACCACTGTGTGCGATCTGGTTTGCCAATTTAACTGGACCATAGAGATCTATTCATTAATGTTATAAACAGGACATCATCCACAGGGCTACACTCCCGTTAACTTTCAAAGCCACTAACACTGGGCGCGATCTGGTTTACTCAGTCAACCGGACACTATGCAATCAATTGATCAATGTTATAAAAAGGACATGATCCTCAGGGCTAAACTCCCGTTAACTTTCAAAGCCACTAACACTGGGCGCGATCTACTCTGTCAACCGGACACTATGCAATCAATTGATCAATGTTATAAACAGGACACGATTCGCAGGGCTACACTCGGTAAACTATTAACGCCACTACCACTGGGCGCGATCTTGTTCAATGTTCTATACAAGACAAAATCTCAATTTGTATGTTTCAACAAAACCATATTTACTCTCAACATGCTAATCAAAGCTGAGTTTCTGTATCAACGGATGTATTTGAGGTTTATATGTTACAAGCTATGGCATTATCATATCACAGGATTAAGCTAATCCTGCTATGTATTTATTTAAAAAGTAGTTCAAAATGAATAATGGGTTTTACGTAGAAGGTTACCCAATATTTATTACCAATATGCTAAAAGCAAATTGAGGCAGAGTAACAACCCCCCCCCCCCCCCGTAACTCTTAACATAGGAAATAAACGTCTATATAAGGTCAGGGATTGTCAGGGTAAAAACATTTCAGGTCCGAACGCTGCGTCTAGGACGTGTTAGTCAGCTGATCGCTACTTTTAGGACATGCTACCAGAGCTGATCGCTACTGTTAGGACATGCTACCAGTGTTATGTTAATCGCTACTGTTAGGACATGCTACCAGTGTTAATCGCAAGGACTGATTAGGAAAATATTTTAAAAGTCAGATAGGCCCTAGTCGGGACCTAAGAAAATATAAATTTCTAATTAAGAAATTGGAAATACCCATCCTTCCCGCTACTGTTGCCCGACGTCCTGTTCATCCCTTGAACAGTTAGTAAATAAGGTTTTAAATTGAATTCAGGATTTTATTCCAACTCCTCTGCTTGCTTATCTATTCTCACTCAACGGAAATATAACCAAACATATCAAGAAATTCAGGAAACCCCCTCCCCCCCCAACCCACATACATACTATATTAATATATAAATGATTCTTTACATTTTTCCTTATATCTTTCGTATCAAGGTCTTTACAGAAATAAATATGCAGAGAAGGTTTAAACAAATATTTTCTTGCCCGGTTACATTTAGATATCAATGTTCTGAATTGTGTTTGCAAAATTAATATTTTTGTTTATTTTTTATTTTCAAGCATTTCTCACTTGTTGCTTAGTGTTTTTTGAATTATGGATCAAAAAAATGTTTCACATCAAAAAAAATAATTTTTAACATTTTCAACCTTTTTTTGCCTTTTTTTTAAACTTCCTAACACCCAGGGGGGGCTGCCAGTCTATAAATAGATTCAGACCTCCCAGTCTTTATAGAGTTATGTAAACTATATCTATAATGATGAAAATACTGTTCAGATTATTGTGACCGTGAGGGTGACTCCCAGGCTCCACCAGATTTAGAACCAGTAACTCCACAACCTACAGATATGGTTGGTCAAGAGGTAGAGAAATATATTTAAAGATATGTACAATTTCCCAAGCGGCAGCAAAGTCTTTCCTAGCTGCACCGCTTGATCCCTCGTCTGTTCTAGCCGCAGCCCTTGGCCCTCTATCCCATCCTAGCCGCAGTGATTAGCCCTCATTGCACCCGATGCGACTCAGAGGACCTAACCTAACCTTTGGAAAGTTGTCGCTTGGAAAATTGCACATTTGGAGAGTGGCTATATGTGAAATTGTCACTTGGCAACTCGCCCTTTGGTAAATGCCTTTGGGAAAATACCTGACACCATAGAAAAGGGAGAGATAATCCCCCCCCCCCTTACCTCCTCAGCCTTCCCCCATATACAACCAAATTTAAGATTTTGATACAAATTCCATCATGATTGATACTAGCCTTACTCTTTGTGAACATATTTAACTCTTGAACACCGTCTGCTGCTTGCTTTATCCCCCTAGGGTTGTTATGAACCGTCTGCTGCTTGCTTTATCCCCCTAGGGTTGTTATGAACCGTCTGCTGCTTACTTTATCCCCCAAGGGTTGTTATGAACCCTCTGTTGCCTACTTTATCCCCCTAGGGTTATTATGAACCATCTGCTGATTATTAATCACCCTAGGGTTGTTATGAACCGTCTGCTGCTTACTTCATCACCCTTGGGATTTTATGAACCTTTTTTGGTAAATTTATCACCCTAGAATTGTTAAGATTCATTTTTTTATTACTTTAATATCCTAGCGTTGTTATGAACGGTCTTTTGATTCATTTAGCACTCTAAGGTTTTTATGAAACATCTGCTGATTAGTTTATCACCCTACGGTTAATATGATCCGTCTGCTGATTATTTTATCACCCTAGGATTGTTATGAACCATCTGCTGATGAGCTGATTGACGTGTTGAAGAACCTGGAAAACTTGGCAGCATCAAACCCTGGACTATACAAATCCATTGTTTCTCAGATTAAAGGTAGGATTTTAATCTTTTCCTTTTTTTGATGAAAGAAATAATGTATTGCTATTTAATCTTTACTTATCTCATAAGAAATTTGCCGGATCAAATATTTTAGAAGAAATCTCCTTCCTTATATATTCGAATTTATCTTTAACACAAATGTTTTAGACTATGTCAACTATTAAAACTTTTTGAAAAAATCGAAAAATCTGAAGAAAAGCAAAAGGTTTTTTAAATCGTTTGATCTCAGATTTCAAAGGTAAAGAAAGGGTTTTTGATTAAATTCCAGTACTAGAGGTGGCCTGAGAAAAATATTTTTCTAGTAAATCCGTTTTTTTTCTTAAGACTTTTTTTTACATAAGCTTAAGTTTACTTAAATTTGTCAAATTGGTGAAAAAATACATTACAATTTTTTTCCTATTTTCTATTTTGTAAGCGGAGACTTGTAAAAGCTTGTGCAGTTTGAATATAAAATGTTTAAACCTTTTTACATTGAAAATAATACCATTGAAACAGGTTTATAACTTTAAAGGGACTGTCAGCGTATTTCAAGAGACCTATAAATCAAAAAGTACAAAAATTAAATCTGTCTTTGAACAACAATGATGAAGAAATCATAGTTTTTTTGTGTCTGAAGGCTGTTGCATTCTATTTCCTTCTTTTCGCCTGTTGCAAAAATATGCAACTGGCATTAACTGAAGATTAACTTGAAATAACGTAAACAGTCTCTTTAATATAATATTATGCATTAGCTACGACAGAACAAGAAGAGGCAACCCTTAATTACATAGAGAACACATCCAATTATGTTCCGACTCTAGCCGGTAATTCACTTTAGACTTCACAGAGAGTTCAAGAAACTAGAATTAATAATAAAAATAGAAATAGCTGTAGATTAATCATTGAAAATTTCATTGTAAACATCAACAGAAGATTTTAAAATTTTTGTTTTTAAAAAATTCAAAATCTGTTTGAGGAACTTTCAAATTATAAAATGTTTAAGAATACTATTATTGAAATTATAATTTAAAATAAAATAATTCATCAATAGATGTAGATGATTCAATAAATATTTCATTTCGTAGTTAATAATAGAAAATTTTAAAATTCATGGAGAATATCTAAAATTGCAAATTTCTAGAAGAACTTTATATTTTTAAAGACTATAGCATTAACACTCTTTTCTTAAACCAACTATTTCTTCGGTCAGTGTACTGCAATTTACTGCAATACACATCGAAAGCTTTGTTAGGGGTGTTAAAAAATGAAAGTGTTTTTTAAATGAAATTTTGTATTTTATTAACATTAAAAAACAGAAAAAATACTTGAATTCAAACAGTTATAATAATTTATTACAACAAAACCAAACGTATACCTTGTATGCTTAATTTAAAGCTAAAAAAGTTGTGAATAATCTAAATTAAACATATGTTCTGAACTTTTTTGGTTTTCAATATGTGTTAAAATTCTATCTTTTTATAAAGATATACAAAGGAACTGAACATGCATCAATCTTTTGATTTTTGTAACCTGGTGGGGTTTAAACCTTACGAATTACAAAATTAGAGTTTGAGTTAAGTGTACAGAATTTCTTTATTTAATTTTACACAGTAAGTGACCCTGGGTAAAAACTTTAGAATGGTGGATATCAAGAGTAATGCCTCTTTTTCTTAATATCGAGAAAAACCTAATCTTGTACTTGTATCCTGAAAAGTGTATAAAGTTCAACCAATTAGAGTCTCGTATGTAAAGCTTATAAATTTGAAATTTTGCGCGCCATTTAATATTATATACAGGAAAGGGAGGGACTCTATAATTTAGAAAAACCGGTTTTTAAGGAAGAACGGTTTAAGAAGAAAATCAAAAGTGTGTCCATTGGATACTCAGATTAAGTAATCGGGATTAAGGATATCTCATTCTAAAGTTTTCAGCTCTAATTTCTTTATTTGTATGTTTGTTAAACCTATCCTGATCAGGCTATTTTATCTAACTTTTCAACTATGAAGTTAAAAAAGTTAGGAAGAAAAAAACTAAGATAATTAATATATGTAATTTGATAATAATTGATATTAACATTTTCATTCAACCTTTAAACTATAAATGATTTACTGCAGCACTTCTGACCTATAACAATACAAAATCTAATAGAAAATAAATTTAGAATTATGAATTGTATATTTGTGTCTGTTATTACATACAAGTTACATTAAAGTTATGTAAGTAATTATAATTATGGCATTTGTAAGTATTGCATGAAGTTAATAAACATTTTTATTACATTTTGTAACTCTTAATTTTCATGCATGATATACTTACAATTTTTATATTAACTATAATTGAATATGCACTAATTGTATATCAATCATTTTTTGAAACATTTTTTTATCTCACTAATTGTAAATGAAAAGTAATTTATGTATAAGTTCCGATTCGCTTACTTTTACACATAATGGTAAAGACCTTTAACATGTAAGTATATGAATTCTTCTATATAAAAAAACTTTGAAAAAGGTAAAACAAAACAGACTGCAAAGATATAGGGAATAGAACATTTGTAATCAGTTTCCTTAAGGGTAAAAAATCAATTGGTATAAAAATTAACCCCGAAAAATACGAAAAAACTAAAAATTCAACTAAAAACTTAAATGCTATAATGTTATATAAAACCATGATAATATTAACAATCATGTCTAAAAAATGTTAACAAATTCGTATTATATTGTATATTGTTATTAATTTGATTAATGCATGTTATAATTCCGTTTACAATTGTTTTAATCGCAAAACCTTGCAATAGAAGAAAGAAAAAATATTAAAATAAGACTACATGCAATGTAAATATGATTTCTATAAATTAATTTCAAACACTTGTAATTTAAATGTAACTAATATTTGTGCATCATTATTTTTAACACAAACAGTTTGTTTTTAGTTAGATTTAGACATGCCCAGGTCAATTTAACTATCTAGCATTAATGAACTAATTCTTAACCCATAAATTGAAAAAAGGTCGATTTTGGTCTTCAAATGGTGACATGGAAAAAAGGAAAAACTCTTGAAATCAAAAACTAAAAAAATATATTTGAGAAGTATGTAAAATTGAACTCTTCCACAATTTAGAGTGCAGACTAAATTATGTAAAAAGTTAATCATAAAGGGACTGTACAGGAAACATAAAAAGGGGTATAGGCTGAAACCTGAGAATATCAGGAATGATACCTATCTGATGTTCCTGTCTCGAGAAATTAAAATAAAACAGTGTCAAAATTATAACAAAACATATATATGTATAATATACGTCTGTATCACGTGACCAGAACTCCCTCCAATGGTCATGTGATACAGTCGGAGACACATGACAATAATACTGCACTACCATTGGTTGGAGTTCTGGTGACATTAATAATATTATCAATTATATCTATGAAAAATTAAAAATGATTAAATTTAAATAATAATAGGAGCAAACTTGAGTTTCTCAAGCTTCTCTGGAATATCGTTGTTTTCAGATTGGTTGCGTATTTGTTGAATATTATCTGTTTAATACTACGAATCTTATACAAAATCTTACATATTTACGTTTAGGTTTAATTTTGACACAGTTTTATATCAATTTCTCGAGACAGGAACATCAGATAGAACTCTTATATGTCTCAATCAACTCCTAAGATTCTCAGGTTTCGGCCTATACCCCCTTTCATTTTTCCTTTACAGTCCCTTTAAGCTTTTTTTTCGAGATACAGCTAGTGTAGTCTGTTCTTCGAGATACAGCTAGTGTAGTCTGTTCTTCGAGATACAACTAGTGTAGTCTGTTCTTAGCTGGGTTAATCTATGAAGCAAAGAAAGGATTAAGTAGTGCTTTAAACTGGCTTACATAGTGTTAACTTAGTTTTGTCTTGTCACATTATATATAAGTTTAAATTCTATATATTTTAATTCTGTGGACTTAGTTCCATTTAGATTTAGTTGTCATTTTATATTTAACATCTAATTACATCTAATTATAAAGATTAACAGTATGAATAGTTTTCATGTAGCAGAAAGAAGGACTGTACGTGGGACCTCTCCTGGCCCTTCATGCAAAGATGGCAATGCCTGATTTACAACAGTAGCCTTGATGTCTGATCAAGTGTACATTAGATATCAATGTTAATTTTTTTATAATAGATTATTTTCAATTGTGGTTTCTCCACAAAAGTGAATTGCACAATATTTACTGCAAGAAAGCATATATACTGGAATTGTTTATTAATCTGGAAAAACGACAATATCTTCCTTATCATTGATCAGATAAAGGTACTGTTGTGAATCGGGCATTGTTATCGTTACTTGAAGGGTCTCTTGGTCCCTTCCAGCAAGAATTGTTCCAAACCAGGATTATCAAGAATTATGTACAATATGTACATAATTTGTACTGGCCCGGCCTCATAATGTACAGGGTTTTATCCAGCTCCGTAATTAGCTATAATTCCGTATTTCATTTATAGTACAGCATTTCTATATTTCAATGCATCCGCCTTATTTTTGCTGATCCTGGGTTGTCATGATTGACTATAGATTTACTGTTTAATAAAAAAACAAACAATTTGTTTTGTAACTTTCGTAAAGATTTTATTAATCTTAAAGGTTTTATCTCGATATCTAACGTGGGTGCACTTTTTTGATGATAATTGCTTGATCAGTTAGTTCAAGCTATCCCTGCACGGTATGACCATCACTGGATATCAAAGAGTAATTCAATTAAGTACTAGGATTGCATTAATTTTACAATTCCGATCTCCTATTATTGTAGAGAGCCAGCAGTATGCTGAGGAGCAGGCCTATTACGAGCAGCAGCTTCAGCAGCAGCAGCAACAGCAGCAACTGTTTCAGCAGGAGACTCAGTTCTATCAGGTAATTCATTTCTACCCCAAAAGTTGGATGATTGCCAAACAAACGATTTTTTGTAAAATATAAGATATTTTTGTTGTTTAATTGCTGACGGTTAAAGTAAAACATTCTGTTAAAATTTTCTGGGGTTCTCCATATTTACAGTGCATGAATTGATACAAAGATCTTCTACTGTATGAATATAAGAATTTACTAAAGAGGACATTCAGTTCATTGTTTTGGAGGAAAAGCAGTAACTGGGACAAATTAGAACTATCAGATTGAATTAAGACAGAATTGATTTATATCACATGGAATGTGTTATCTATTATTACGTATTTAAATAACATTTTTTTTAAATATATTTAAAAATAAATTACTTATTTGTAAAGGAGGAGGAACACTTGATGAATGGGGACTCTAACCACATGTACGAGTCTAATGAGTTGACCCAGCAGGAGATGTACCAGAGGGAACAAGAGATTTACCAGGTAATTTATCATTACATTAAGGATATCCTTCAGACCTCACGTCAAACTACAGTAAAATGTTCGTAAAATTTATATGTTTTTTTATATCATACAGGGTGTCCCAAAAACATGGGAATTCAGTGACGAATTCGATATCGTCTTTCTTACGAATTAGCATAGTAATACCTAATTTCAAAAGCCATAATATTATCATGTCTGCTAGAGTTTATTTTATGAAAAGGGTAAAAGACTGTAAAGATGTGTCTATAATGTCTCCGCAAGCAGTGAAGACGGACAAGTTTACACTGTTTGTATACTGCAATTTGCTTGTTTTACTAAGTACAACAGTATGCAGTCAAAACATAAACAAACAAAATGTGAACATAGCAGACGAAATAGATTACAGCTTTCTCAGTAGGTATCACTAAACTAAATCAAAGAATTATTTAAAAAGACGATATCGAATTCGTCACTGAATTCCCATGTTTATTGGGACACCCTGTAACTTCTCTTATTAAAATGTCATTGAGAAGAACAATGCTTTGAACTCAAAATATGGAACCGAATAAAGGATTTGAGTCTTTGCCACAAATTCTGATTTGCTAATCACTATATCTTTTGAACCAAATGTTGCATACCTTAGATATTTCAAACTATGAATTCTGTTAGATTAAATAATCTGAGTTTGAAATATCAAAGGTTTACAACATTGAGTTCTAATGATATTGAGGTTTATTTATTTGATTTTATTCCAAAGACTTAATTTGTTTTTATTTCACGTCTGCCAGAACTAGAGAAGCAACAGTTATGTTAATCAAATTTGACCTTCTGTTCCTTGTTAGTTTGCAATGCCAATGAAGGCTGGGGGGTCTCCATCTATTTATAGACTTAAAGTGTTAGTGTAAATGTATTGGGTTGAAATGCATGTTCAAAGCACTATTTTTTTCAAGGATAGCTAAAAATATACTAAAAAAAGGTCGAAAAAATGTTTATAAATAATAACATGTTACACAAATTTTTTAGGGTTATTTTAAAATTCATTTCTCAGATCGGTAGCCTTAAATAAATAAACAATATGGGCTATTTAAAACTTTTTTTACACAAAAGGGGCTAAAGATAAAAAACAAGAAGGAGGTTTAGACCTTTCTGTCTAGAATGCCAATTTTTTAAAGAAAATATTAAAATTTCTAAAATAATAATAATAAATATTATAATAATAATAATAAATTCTACATTATTAATACAAGTCATAATAGTTTTTTTTTCATCTTGCAAGTTTCAATTGTTTTTATTTTGTCCACACAATTTTTTTGACAATTTTTAACATTTTTCTCAACTTCAACAAGTTTTCAAAGGAATTGAGTCTATGCCACAAACTCAAATTTTCTAATCCCTTTATCTCTGTAGCATAGTGGTGTAAACCTTTGATATTTAAAATTTAGATTATTTGATCTAACAGCTGAATTCATAGATTGGAACATCTAAGGTCTACGACATCAGGTTCCAAAGATATTGAAATTAGTAAAATTGAGTTTGTGGTATAGACTCAAATTTCTTTTTGCGTGCACTGCAGCGGGCATCAAACCTATCTTGCAATTGTAATTTAAGTCCTATCTAGGTTCGATTCATGAAAAATGCTTGGTCACATTAGCTGCTTTTTTTCTGTTCTCCATATAGGATGCTTATAAATCCACTATTCAGGAGCAGCAGCAGTATGAGGAGAGCAGCGAAATGAACCATATGAATGGAGTAAACCAGGTATGAGCAGTAAACCAGGATTGTAAACTTAATCCAGTAAATTAAGGATTGTTCATAATGCATCCATAGTTTATATATTCCATAAACAATGGTCTTTAAACATGGTTTATGTTTCAGAGATGGGCTTCGTTTTTGGTTTGGTTTTTTTTGTTTTAAACATTAAAGGTTAATTTTGTTAAATAGTGTGCACATTGCACAATATGAACTCGACCATTAGATATAAGCTTAAAACAATTTTGGTTAAATTTTTTTGTAAGAGTGGAATTTTGTGTAGTACAATAGAAAAGCAAACTTAGTGAGAATTAAATTTCGAATGTGTGAAAAAAAAGGGAAAAAAAGAAAAAAACTTTTGTTTGAAAATTGGGTCAAAAACTAACGCCCATCATTAATTATGTTGAAGGAGAATCCAACTGCTCAGTTAGAATTCCAAATTTAAGTTAATTCACTTGAGATTAAGATTCTCCATACAAATAATTCGGTACAGATGGCATAGAACTTGATTGTATAAAGAGAAAAACTTCTTTCTTTTAATTTTAAATCTGTGGGTTCAGTGCTAAAATAAATTCTACTCCCTTAAAAGGCTTAACCTCTGATGCTGAAAATATGAATGGTTTTTTAATTATCTATTGACGGATTTCCAATTTATACAAATTAATAAACTCAATTAACTATATAGAAACTGCCCAATTTCTTGAAAATGATTACTAAAGATTTTATAAATCAAAATCAGCAAGAAAAAAATTTAACTTGAAACATTTTAGAAATTTCATGAGAAATATGCAACTGAAAAATAAAACGTTCTATATTATTAATTTAAAAGAAAAAAATTGTGCAAAAATTTTTAATTTTCTAAATTCAATTCATTTTAAAAATTCAATTTTGAACGAATGGAAACTTTGGCTGAAAAAGTATCGAAACTTTTCATTAAAAAAGTAATTGGGTCTTTGACACAAACTCATATTTCTTTAAACTTATATCTATCTATGCAACTAATGGTATAAACCTTAGATATTTCAAACTTACCTTACTTGATCTTACAAAAATAATATTTTGAAATATATAATGTCTCCGACATTTGGTTGCAAAGGTATTGGAATCAGAGTTTGTTGGCCAAGACTCAATTCCTTTGGAATAATTTTCGCAAGAATTACATTTGACATATTTTGAGGAGATAATTGAAACTGAGGAGGAGAGAAACAAACGCCTAAAGATGGAGAGACTGGAAAGAGAGGCAAATGAAGAGGTAGGATCTTCTTAAAGGGAGTGTAAGGTAGTTGAACTGAGTATGCAGTGTTGTGGAAAACTTCTTTCGGATTCATTAAACTTTTTCAAGATCTGCAAATCCTGAGTTTGAGCGCAAATTTGACGTTTGGGAGTGGATACGTGTTCAGAATACTTCATATTCACTTTACATGGTTAGTCTTTTAACCTGTCTCTGATCAAGAAGAAGTGAGATATTATTTTTGATTAAATATTTTCAAATGCGGTTTCTTAATGCAGCCGGACAACAATGAAGGAATTCATCATTATTAAACACTCTTTCAAATAGAAAAACGAAAAAAATCGTACTCATGTTTTCTCAGATGTTTCAAGGGTACCGTTATAAAGCGTACATACAACTCTTTAAAAATACATCTACAACTTCCCTTAAAGATATTTTTGATTAGGTGCGTATAGCTCTACAGAAGCAGCGTGAAATGAAAATGGCTAAACTGCAAGCAGCCGAACCCCCTAAACCCAAGGAGATCACAGTTATTGCTGGTGAGTTTCAACTTTTTTCATCATCACTTTATTTTCAATTTTTAGTCGGCTTTTGACCAAAGTTACCGACCTATGATTCAGCGAACAGAGGATATTACTTAACGTTCCTTGGGACAATGAAGAAAATAATAAAAATTCGCACATTTTATCTCAAAAGACGATAAGATTATGTACACCTACTTTTTCGGGAAATAAAAAAAAATCGGAGATGTTATATTGATAAATTAGATTCTATTTTATCATCAAAAACAATTGTCCTTTCTAAACATTTATCATTTTTAATGGCGGTTTCGCTAATATTTAAAGGTCACTTGAATTTATTATGTCTTATTGTTGAATATTAAACTAGTTTGTGAGCTGTCCTTTTTTATATTAATATGATTTCATAAAACTATTTTATTTAGACATCTATAAAATATAAAATATTATTGTCCTTCCTTGATGTTTTCTTTCCTGTCATATTTCCTAATCTTAACATATTTTTCTAAGGCCCTTGACAGACAAATCCCAGACGTTTTTTATTATGATTATTGTTGATTCGGGGATTTTTTCCCTCTAACAATATTAATCTATATATTTCCCTTGCTTGTGTGTCTGTCGGTTTGCTTGTTTGATACAAAAAAGAACTGCTATAGATCATCTCGTCGAATTCCAGAAAATGTGATCACAACCTAAATTGCCTTGTAAGCATTAGGGACAAATCGAATTTTTTAAGTCCTTAATATCGAGGTGCAATTTTCATGAATTTCCGGAAATTTTAGCGACTGAACCAGACATAAATTTATTAATCTTATTTTAATAACAACTCAAAAACTTGAACAATTCAATACTTCAGCACTTCAACACTTGAAAACTGGAAAACTTCAAAACTAAAAAACTAAAAAATTTCAAAACTTCAAAACTCCTAAAATCCTTATAAATATATAAATAAATACAAAAACATTTAAAAAATCTAATTTTAATTTTTTCAGTAAAAAATGTCTGCTATAACAAATATCAAAGGATGCAATAATGCATTAGAATCTTTCATATATCACTCTTGAATGTCCTTGGTTTGTTGTGGTTCGGTGTCTTGGTATATAATGCATTAATATCAATTTTGAAGACAAAACAAAATGGTCGCGTTAATGTTTCGTTACAACCCGAATACAGGATTAGTACATGAATATTTAAAAATATGTCTGCACTGCATAAACTGGTTTTAAGGCTCGGCCCGGATTAGACTAGATGACATTCTATCAAAGAACTTACTAACGGCTAAACAGAAGTCCAAATTTTCAATATCTCAAAAAATATTTTAAGCAGCTTCCAAAAAAAAGGTTTTATTTAAAAAAGGTTTAAAATCCGCAAATAAAAGCAGAAACATCTACAAAATATTTGATTTAAAATGTACGTCAAGGAAGAGGAAAGGTCTCGCCCTGGAAGCCAAGTATTAAAAAAATTTGTGTTTTGGTATTTTCTAAAAGTTTTGTTGTTCATGCAAATGGTGGTTATTTGGTCGGAAAACTGTATTACTTATGTGTATACGATGAAACTAATCTTCCAACCCATTAACTTCTACTCCATTTGCTGCTTGAAAACCCGGCCCAGTTTGCTACAAAATCAATTTTTTATGTAAATAAATTATAAAAAAAGAATGGCTTTCAAAATAAGCCTAAACGATAAATCAAAAAACATTTTTAGTTTTCATATCACATTAGTTTTTAAGGAAAAAGACAAAATAAAAAAGTATAAAGCTTTTGAACTAAGCCTTCACAATCAAATTTGTCAAATTGGAAAAAAATCCTATTACACCGTTATTTTGTAGTTCTAATCCTATTACACCGTTATTTTGTAGTTTTAATCCAATTTTAGTTAACAATTTTGTATTAAATGGGTTCTTGTGCTACTTTCAGAAAATGTTTTTACAAAATACAAAATTATTTTAGCATCTGTACGATATCATTCAATATTTAAAGATTATCTAATTCTAAAATATTTTTAAATTCATATAAAGATCCTGTTTTTTTTGTAAATTCAAGCAACCCTAGCTTCATTTAAAAAAAACAGGTGTTCTTTTAAACTTTCTCTGATCAATACTTTGGAAATTTTTTTTTCAGTGAAACAGTGTTCAATTATGACACTTATTTACGTTGTTTCTGATTGAAAATTATCAATCATCATACTAAAAAACATGGATATCTCATTGATTTTTGATCATATACAAAGCTGTGGAGGGTGCCGTTGTGAATTGAAAAAAACTGTAATTATATAATCATATAATTATATAATTATATAAATATATAATTATATGATTACAACGTACTATTTCAGGAGACGGAAAGCAGGTTAAGATTGTTCTAGGAGGAGAACCTAATACAGAGGATAGTAGGAAACAGGTAAACAGCATTATCCCTTCTTTTGGAATTTTTAAAGGAAAACAGATTCTCGGATTTTTTTCCGCCCCCCCCCTCAAAAAAAAATTGAATTATTGATGAGATTATTCTAAAAATTTTAATGACAGAAAAAATAGAATTTTCATTTGATTTTCTGTGTGTAAATATGGGTTAAAAGAAAGTTAATCTAATAATGTTATTTTTCTTTCTTGTTTCAAATTCTTAATTTACTATTTTTGGTTGAAACCTAGATATTTCACCAGATTTCAACATTATGTCTCTGATTCGATTTCCTATCTTAAGCTTTAAATATTTACAAGTCTGAATTCCAAATAGAAAAACTCCAAATCCAGAAAGAGTAAAGTTAAAATTCTGTCTGATCCTATTTTCAATTGAAAGCTTTTGTTTGTGTAGAACATTAAGATGATGCATGATGTTGATTTTTCTCCAAAATTTCACAAGAAATGTTTAATACAACTCTCCGCAGAGTAACATAAAGAAGATATAAGAACAATTTAAACTTTTCACCGTTTCTCTACACACTCAATACAAACCATACATCATCAGCTAGAGGGCAAGGTTGTATGATAAGGTTGGTCAATCTCTATACGCTCAAATCAACAGTAAATGATAGATAGATAAAAACCACATATGACGTCACTGATTATAGAGGCAAAGTGACGTCATATGAGGCTTTTTTCTATCTATCTTAGGGGACGACCTTTTCGTACATTGGAGGGCATCGAGAGTATAAACCAACCTGATTATACAACCTTTGCTTGGGAAATACAGAGCTAGGAATTTTAAAAAAAGTAGTTAAAGTAGTGAGACGTGGTTCAAAGAAAAAGAGATTAGAAAATGAGAATTTGTAGCAAATCTGCACATAAAAAAATATCTTTGTCAAGTGTTGCTTACCAATAGTACAAGTCTGCAGTATAAATAGTTATGCTACAAATTAAAAGAATTATTAAAACTATTTTTTCAAAGTTTTAAATTATATTAAAAAGTAATTTCCATACATTGTGTACTTATTGCATATAAAGCAATAGAGTCTGTCTGCCTGAAAGGTTTTTTATTGCTCCAGTCTTTATTTAGAGCTTATGCATACATGTAGAGAAGTGAGAGCTGAATATGAATGGTATTGAATGAGGGGGGGGGGGGGTAGGACAGGGGGAGAGGGCATCCGGAAATGTTGCTATATCTACCAGTAAAGGAATATAGGAATAAGAAAAGCTGTGAAATGTGTACTATTTATATTCAATACCGACTGAATACAAGTTGTAAAAAGGTTTGCTTGTATGGGAACCAAGGAAGGAATAACAGATAAAATATAGATGAGACAACATTCCAGCGAACAGAACTAGGATGAAATACTTGTTTAAAACTAGTTTATAAAAAGTCAACTTTAAAGTGTTTAACTGTAGAGAGAATGTTCTATCAGTGTTATCTGTAGAAAAAATATACAATTATTGTTTGTATTTGTCCTATCTATGTTATCTGTAGAAAAAATATATAATGATGGTTTGTATTTGTCCCATCTATGTTATCTGTAGAGAGAATATACAAATATGGCTTGTATATGTCCTATCTGTGTTATCTGTAGAGAGAATACACAAATATGGCTTGTATTTGTCCTATCTGTGTTATCTGTAGCAAGACTATACAAATATGGCTTGTATTTCTCCTATCTGTGTTATTTATAGAGAGAATATCAAAATATGGCTTGTATTTGTCCTATCATTGTTATCTGTAGAAAGAATATATATATATGGCTAGTATATGTCCTATCTGTGTTATCTGTAGAAAGAATATACAAATATGGCTTGTATTTGTCCTATCTGTGTTATCTGTAGAAAGAATATACAAATATGGCTTGTATTTGTCCTATCAGTGTTATCTGTAGAAAGAATATACAAATATGCGTGTATTTGTCCTATCATTGTTATCTGTAGAAAGAATATACAAATATGGCTTGTATTTGTCCTATCAGTGTTATCTGTAGAGAGAATATATAAATATGGCGTGTATTTGTCCTATCTGTGTTATCTGTAGAAAGAACATACAAATATGGCTCTGGAAGAAAGTAGAAACCTATATTTTATTAGTTTCTTCTTGTCAAATACACACAGTACAGTACACATAAATACTCCCTCAACCCCAGGAGTACACAAAGATATCCTCCCCCCCCCCAAAAAAAAATAGTGCTTTAAAGTCCAAATATATTCATTGGCGTTTAAAAGTTAAAAAATTGATTTATTTATCAAACAATCACTGAACTGATTTTTTTTTAATAATTTCCTTTTTTTACTTAAAGGGACTGATATCGGTATTTTAAGGGACCCTTTACAGTAGGACTACAGCTCTATACAGTTTAACCCTAAATAAGCTTATAAACCAATACATGTAGGACTACAGCTCTATACAGTTTAACCCTAAATAAGCTTATAAACCAATACATGTAGGACTACAGCTCTTTACAGCTCAACCCTAAATATGCTTATAAACCAATACATGTAGGACTACAGCTCTATACAGTTTAACCCTAAATAAGCTTATAAACCAATACAACCAAATAAATACAATCAAATGTCGTATTCTTCACTTTCTGATAATAGAAATATGCAGATATTTAGTTTTTTAATTAAATGATTACATGGAGCTCTTTAAAACTGTTCCCGCATATTTATGGCTATTAATTTATTTTCGCAAATACTGATATTTACCTAAAATGGCATAAATTCCATTGAAAAATTGTCAAGAGGACATTTGATAATTTCTTTAAGATGTATGGCTCATTTAGGGTTTAATTCTGTATCGCAATTACAAATATCGTCATTTTTCTTAATTGCATTCCTGCTGCATAAATCGTCTAGTCATATTAACAAAATAGCTAATTTAAAAATAATCAATTTTCTGAAAACAAGGAAAAATTTAAAGGTTTAAAGGGTAAACTATTTATAAAGAGAAAGTGTTTGATTCTAGAATGAATTTTGTTTTATCATTTCTCCTAAACACGGTTCTTTTCAACACTAAGCTAAGGGATCATTTAAAGAAATGATACGGTTCAGATTTATAATTTTATCAATATCGACTCCATCAACTCCATTACAGCCCATTCTATAGTAGTATATCACAGGGGAACATGTGTTCAGATAAATACAATACGCATTATATACACTATTCAGTACAGTACAGTACAGTACAGTACAGTACAGTACAGTACAGTACAGTACAGTACAGTACAGTACAGAGTACAGTACAGTACAGTACAGTACAGTACAGTACAGTACAGTACAGTACAGCACAGCACAGTACAGTACAGTACAGTACAGCACAGTACAGTACAGTACAATACAGTACAGTACATATTGCTAAAGCAGCTGCAATCAAACCTGATTTTGATGGAGCTGCTTGACATTATTTATATAATGCTGCTTTCAGGTTGCTGAAGATGTGTTCAGATAGATACAATACACATTATATACACTATACAGTACAGTACAGTACAGTACAGTACAGTACAGTACAGTACAGTACAGTACAGTACAATACAGTACAGTACAGTACAGTACAGTACAGTACAGTACAATATAGTACAGAACAATACGGTACAGTACAGTACAGTACAGTACAGTCCAGTACATTACAGTACAGTAAAGAACAGTACAGTACAGTACACTACAGTACAATACAGTACAGTACAATACAGTACAGTACAATACAGTACAGTACAATACAGTACAGTACACTACAGTACAAAACAGTACAGTACAAAACAGTACAGTACAGTACAGTACAGTACAGTACAGTACAGTACAGTAAATTGCTTTACAGTACAGTACAGTATAGTACACTACAGTACAATACAGTACAGTACAGTACAGTACAGTACAGTACAGTACAATACAGTACAGTACAGGTTGCTAAAGCAGCTGCAATCAAACCTGATTTTGATGGAGCTGCTTGACATTATTTATATAATGCTGCTTTCAGGTTGCTGAAGCAGCTGGGCTCAAGCATGTTCCTCTGCCTGATTTTGACGGAGCTGCCTGGGCAGGATCTTTGAAGAAAACTGACCGCCAGCAACAACAGGGGTCAAAACAAGGTACAATTTATGGGTGGGTGAAGAGGGGCAACCAGGATGTTTAATTGGAAGGAAGGGGTGCGGTAAATTGTATATTGTAGCAATATTATAGCAATTGTATTGCTGTACTGAATCCTAGAACTTCCATTATGAGTCTTTCTTGGAGAATGTCATAATATTCTAACTTTTTTAAACCTAAAATTTTCCTTTTTAATCTTCAAGGGATTCATTCACACTAGCAGTGGGGGTCCTCCCCCCCCCCTCCTCCCCTAGTTGCTTCTTTGTTAAAGTGTAAAAATTGACATGCCACTCTATCTAGAAAATACTCTTTAACCAGATATATTAAAAACTAACTTAAGAATTAATTCTGTTTTAGAGGATGTTGGTGGCTCCCCCTGGGCTGGCTCCCTGAGACATGTTAAGGAGAGAGCCAAGAAGAGTTCTAAGAAGGAAGATAATGACTTGTATGGAGCTGCTCCATGGATGGGAACTCTTAGGTGCAGGTTTTTCCTCTGCGACAAAATTCGTTTTGCGCAAAATTGCGATATTCCGCTTTTGCGATATTTATATTTGCACAGTTTTGCAAAAAAAAATTTATGAAGAGCTTGATTAAAGGTGTAAACTGTATAAATAGGTCATGACAGATATTGCATTTTTTGGAACATAATATAAACATAATATACATGAAGGGTATGTCCACAATGATCAAAGAATCATTTAATATGCAGATCTACATAATCTGGAGATCAAAGCCTGAACCCAAAATTCATAACTCATTAGTTCAGATGGCACCCAAACATGTTGTTCATAATTCATAAGTTCAGATGGCACCCAAACATGTTGTTCATAATTCATAAGTTCAGATGGCACCCAAACATGTTGTTCATAATTCATAAGTTCAGATGGCACCCAAACATGTTGTTCATAATTCATAAGTTCAGATGGCACCCAAACATGTTGTTCCCAATATCCAACTCATTAAACACATTTTGAAATCACAGACACGTTGTTCAAACTAACTAACAGAACGTTAGAACTATCTAACAATCTGTTTAAATATTAGTATTTTCAAAATGTTTTCAGCAGTTCAATATTCCATATTTATAACAGAATATTTGTGCCGGGTTTCCCGCATTTTCATCTTGACTATATTCTAGGCATGTTGTTCATGATAACAAGGTGACTAAAAACTTTGGTGTAAACCAGTTCCAGAGTAAGCGGTATCCTGATGAGGATGCAACAAACCCTTTTGAAGGCCAAGGAGGTATATTTAACTACCTTAACCCTATTCAAGCTGGGGGGGGGGGTCCCTTAAAGTAAAGGTTCCACCAATACATGTGCAAAGCCCATTGTTTCAACCCCAACTCATTTGATGGTTTTAGGAAGGCTTTTAAGAAATAGAAAAATAAATTCAGAAAAGTTTTTTTAAAAGCTTTTAATTTTGAAAGTAGATTGACTAATATATCTAAAGTAATTCTTTTAATTTTCACACAACATTTTTTTTAAATTGATGAAATCAAATAGGAATTCATGCTCGGCCTGCCTACCCCCTCTCCCCTGCTGCCATCATCAACGGCTGCGCCATGTCCCGCGACGCTATGGCTAGGAAGGAGGAGGAGGAGGAGGTACAGAGGATTCGTGGAAACATCAAATCATCTGAGACGGTGTCTAGTGCGCTTCTGAAAGTTCTGATGCCGTATGTAGTTTATAGATATTAGTTAACTAGGAATCAAAATCAAACATTATCATATTTTCCATGAAGATATCAATCTTCCATGCAGTTTACTTTAGTTTTACATTAGATGTTTAAAAGGGTTGGTTGGACTGTCTCTTTAATAATGTCTAATGTCTATTTTAATGAAATACCACAAATAAGTCATTTTTTTCAAATTAATTAAACACTATTTTCCAACAACTGCAATAAAAGGTTAGTGGCCGAATTTAAAGAATTTGAGCGGCGGTTTAAATTTAAGCCGCGGCTTAAATATGGTTGGTTCCAGTTAAAATTGTATCAAATGTTTTAAGATTTAAGCCGGCGCTTAATTTAAACTGGGTTTTGGTAGATTTAAACCGCAGCTCAAATTCTTTAAATTCTATCTTAGGTTCGACATTTTTTCGTTAATTGTTAGAAACCATGCAGTTGGTTTAGAAAATATTGTCCATGGTTCTACAGTTCTAATTTGATTTAATATTTTTATGATTATATTTACTTTGATTTTGATTCTTAGAATAGGGGCTTTTTTTTTTTTTTCTTAATTAAGTTTTTTTAATAATAGAGAGAAATTTCATTAGATATATAGACATAGCTAAACTTTAGACTTTTAGATGGGTTGTTTTAAGCAGTGTGAACCCTGGATTTATAAATTTTTTTTATTTTAAAGGACTTTTTTATATATCCAGGGCCCCTATATTTTACTTGGGTCATGCTCAATTCACAACAGTATCTTTTTAACCTTTATCTGGACAATCTAATAGTGTGGAAGACATAGTTGTTTTTCTGTTTTTAAAAGTGTTAAACCCAGGTCATCTTCTTCAATTCTCTATGCAGCATAAAATGAAAAATAAGGTTTAGCTAGAAAAATTTATTTCATCCATCCTTGACTGGAAGAAAAGGTTCAAAGGGTATCGTTCTGTATCATACATGTCACTTTAAAAATTATATGCCACTCTAAATAGTCTTACGGTATTCTACGATGAGATTTTATTTCAGGAAACTGCTCAAGATGCATGAAACTAAATACCCTGCAATAGATAGGTGGGTTTTTATATTAAAAAGTTAAATTAGTTTTACAAGTTTTCGTTTACATAATACATAACATATATTTACAATGTTTTCATAAAGTTTTCAGTTTTCAGTTAAAAAAGAATTCTTCTATGATATGATTAAATAATTCAAAATTATAAATTTGAATTTTCCGCCAAAAGATTTTGAATTATAAAAATAAAACGAAAACTTAAAAATCAATATTTATTTGGAATCCATTTTTTTTAAATTGATCGGTTCAGCTGAAAATCTGTTATAATTCGTATTTGGTCGAAAATCAGAAGTTTTTTTCTGATTTAGGGATGAGGCGTCAAAAATCATGGAGGAAATCTTATCTATGCAGGTTGGGCTCAATGTGGACCAACAGGTGAACTAATTTTATTTCATTTTTCATTTTTGACTTTTTATTTTTTTCATCTCATTTTAATTTATCATTTAGATCACACTACCACGGATTTTCAATTGACAAATTTTTAAACCTTCTTTGGGGTCATATGAGGTCCCAAACAAATTAACGTTTATGGTTTACAAACAGACAAGCAAAGTATATATATATAGATTTAAAAAGTGCTAAACCTATATGTAGAGACTATTGAAGTAAAATTTAAAGATGCTCAGAACCAAACTTTTTTTCCCAATATCAAATAAGATAAATATTTTCTCAAAAAGAACTGATTATTCTTCTAATATTCTAATTTTCTACTATTTATATTTGCAACCTGATGTTATAGACCTTATAATAAAAAGTTTCTCAAAATCATATTTTCCCCCTTTTTGTAAAACAAAATGGCGAGTTTTTTTCCTCATTCATTAAATTTAAATTCCGTTTAGATTAAAGATTAAATTCATAAAGATGGAAATATTCTAATTTCATCTTAAATTTAAAAATGTTGTTGTAAAGTCTATTTATTGCCAAGGATATTAAATAGTTTAGCACAAAATTAGATTTTAAGTTTAAACTAAAAATACCAAAAGAAGATATTTTTATGTGCTGCAAAGTTTAATTAAAAAAAGAACTACAGAGTTTTAATAAAACTTGTGAAATAAATAGGAGAAGATAAAACGCTAAGCGAAAGAAAGGAATTTTAGCAAATTTAATTCAAAGAAACTTTAAGTTATAATATGTAAACTACAATGAACTTTTAAGAACTTAGAATAAGAAATTAGTTTTGAAGTATTGAGGGCTTTGGATATTAAAAAAATGATTTTTACAAAAACCGCGCAGAGGGAGATGTTTTTTTTACTTTATCTTCCCAAGGGACAGTTAAAAAAACATGACATCCCGTCATTGGGCAATCATTTGATGGTAATTTTAAATATTGTATTTTAAATCTATTTTTAGGGAGATGAATCAAAATCATTAAATTAGAAAATTATAACAGTAGGTTTTATGTGTATATATTACGCAAATCTGATGTACATAAGTTTTCAGAAACACTTCTTTAAAATTGTTGTACATTATCTCGTGAAACTCTTCAATATTTTAAAACATGTTTTTTTTCTTAAAAATGAAAAATTTGACTAACACTGACAGCAGACAAAACTTTAAAATTAAAAAATCTTATTTACAAATGAAACAAATCAAAACGTGCAAATCTGTTAAAATCTTGAACGATGCAAGAATTTTATTGTCACAAACTCTAATTTTGTATCCTCTATATCTTTGCAACCACAATTCGTAAACCTTAGATATTTCAAACTATGAATTCTGATGGATAAAATAAACTAAGTTTATAATAGCAAAAGTTTACAAAATCATGTTGCAAAGATAAAGGGATTAGAAATTTGACTCAATTTGACACAATGCACAATTTTGTATCTTGAAATAAAGAAGACTTATGAATAGTAAGAATAGAAAGAAGAAAAACCTGTACCATACTACTGACACAATGTCAGTTAAAAAGAAGAAAAACCTGTAGCATAGTACTGACATAATGTCAGTTTAAAAGAAGAAAAACCTGTAGCATAGTCCTGACATAATGTCAGTTTAAAAGAAGAAAAACCTGTAGCATAGTACTGACACAATGTCAGTTTAAAAGAAGAAAAACCTGTAGCATAGTACTGGCACAATGTCAGTTTAAAAGAAGAAAAACCTGTAGCATAGTACTGGCACAATGTCAGTTTAAAAAAAGAAAAACCTGTAGCATAGTACAGACACAATGTCAGTTAAAAAGAAGAAAAACCTGTAGCATAGTACTGGCACAATGTCAGTTTAAAAGAAGAAAAACCTGTAGCATAGTACTGGCACAATGTCAGTTTAAAAGAAGAAAAACCTGTAGCATAGTACTGGCACAATGTCAGTTAAAAGAAGTGTTGACCAATATTACTGTTTGCTAACCATTATTTGCGTGTTTACTTTCAGACAATAACAATATATGTAAACAAAGACAAAACTCATCAAAACATTGTTAAACATTTTCAAAAGAATACATTTTTAATTAATTAATTTAATTAATGCATCTGATTAAGGCTGATGCTAATGAGGAGGCTGACATGATAATTAGAGCGATCATGCAGGTAATTTGTAATTAAATAGGTAATTTGTAATTAAATAGGCAATTTGAAATTAAACAGGTAATTTGTAATTAAATAGGTAATTTGTAATTAAATAGGCAATTTGTGATTAAATAGGTAATTTGTAATTAAATAGGTAATTTGAAATTAAATAGGTAATTTGTAATTAAATAGGTAATTTGTAATTAAATAGGTAATTTGTAATTAAATAGGTAATTTGAAATTAAATAGGTAATATGTAATTAGATTGGTAATTTGTAATTAAATAGGTAATTCGTTGTTAAAAAAATAATTCTTAATTAAATAGGTAATTTGTAATTTGTAATTAAATGGCTTATTCAATGATTTGATAAAGATTAAAAGAACTTCACAGTTGTCGGGAATTAAAGGAATTATGAATATAAAGCAACAGAAACAATTCTGTACAATCGTCGCTTCTCATCCTTTGTGGGAAACCCTGTAATTTTCACTATTTTTTTACTTGAAGGGACTGTTAACGATATTTCAAGGGATTCATCATTTATAGGTCGGGTGTGCGATTCACAACGTAACCTTTCAAACATAATCTGTGACAGATCAATAATGACTGATTGATTTTTTTTTTGATTTATGGTTCAGAAACAATTTTAAAAAGTCAGAATTCATTTTTTTAAGATAGATGGGTCTCAGATAGAGATTTGAAAACTGAATAGTACTGTTGTGAATTGGAAAGCACCTTTACAAATAGAGGGTTACTTGAAATTGGATCTACAGTTTATAAAACTCTTTTATTAAAACTTCTATTTATCAGGATGAGGTTGGAAAGCATGTTTATTCTAAAATGGCAGACGACCTTGAAGCCGCAGCACAAAGGAGGAGAAAAGAGCTGAAAAAGAAAAAAGTTAAGAAAACCAAACCTGCCCCCTCCACTGTTCAATCTGCAGCCTAAATACTGCCCCCTAAGAAAAAAGTTATGCAGCCTGAATACTACCCCTCCACTGTTCAATCTGCAGCCTGAATACTGCACCCTCCACTGTTCAATCTGCAGCCTGAATACTGCCCCCTCCACTGTTCAATCTGCAGCCTGAATACTGCCCCCTCCACTGTTCAATTTGCAGCCTGAATACTACCCCTCCACTGTTCAATCTGCAGCCTAAATACTGCCCCCTCCACTGTTTAATCTGCAGTCTGAATACTGCCCCCTCTACTGTTCAATCTGCAGCCATAATACTGCCCCCTCCACTGTTCAATCTGCAGCCTGAATACTGCCCCTCCACTGTTCAATCTGCAGCCTGAGACCGGTTTCACAAACTTTTTAAAGTGATTTTCTAACCATGAAGCCCCCACCATCATCAGAATTTTAAATACTTAGTTTCAGAGAAAAAAATCCCTGACAGTGAGACCATTCTCTATGTTTGTATTGATTTCACAATTTTCCAATGATTTACTTTATTTGTACATTTAAAATTTTTACATATATCTATAAGTAATGTATATTTTTTCATATTCCAAATTACTCTGAATATTATCATAAAACAATGTGTTAACAAAAAACGAAATAAAAGATTCACAAAATTAGGTAAAACAAATGACAATTTGATTTTAAACAAATTAAGTAAAATTTGAATGTTTTACCTGACCCTTAACTTACAACTAAATTTCTTAAACATGATTGAAATTATACAGTTAGGGTTTCTTCGACGATTTATTTCCTTCAAAACATTTTAAATTTATAGTATTGTTTCTTTTTTGAATAATGGTTCTACTAAAGTCTAAAATATACAATAAAGAAGACAATATTTATTATATAAAACAGTTTATGTTGCGTGATTTCATGAAAATAAATGATATTTTATAAATAATTTTGTTTGATACATTTTATAAAATTAAATTTTTTTAAAAGAATTTTTTCAGAACTTCTCTAATACATCAGTTTTCAGAACTTCTCTAATACATCAGTTTTTAGAACTTCTCTAATACGCCAGTTTTCAGAACTTCTCTAATACACCAGTTTTCAGAACTTCTCTTATACAACAGTTTTCAGAACTTCTCTAATACACCAGTTTTCAGAACTTCTCTAATACACCAGTTTTCAGAACTTCTCTAATACACCAGTTTTCAGAACTTCTCTAATTCACCAGTTTTCAATTTCTTTTGAATCATAGATTTAAGATTGACTTGTCAAATGCATTTGACAAGTCCAAATACAGATTTGCAGAGAAAATATATTTTTAGGTCAAAGGAATTAAGTTTTTACCACAAACTCTGATTTTCTGAACCATTTATTTTTGCAACCCAATGTCGTAGACCATATATATATAAATAAGATCAAATAATCAAAAATTTAGAATATCAAAGCTTTACACCATGTAGGAATGCATATTTTTCTTTATTTCAACCCTAGTCTCTACGTCATAGATCCGCAAACCAATCAAGTATAGGAAAATCAGTTATTTACGTTTGAAATTCTAAACACTAAAAAAAAGCAATAAAATGAATAAATCTTTGTTTGAATTTTATTTTTTATCTTTCAATGATAGCATAGATGAATAATATTAAATTAAATAAACACAGTTAATAACTAACTGATTAGGCTTTCAAAAATTATCTAGCTGGTCGGTCTTTGTCCCAGCAGGCTAACACTTTCAATCCCAACTAGACCAATTAAACTTCAATTTTTTGCGTTTCAAATATTATGTCAAATTGTTCAAAATTAGGATCGATTGAAAATGATAGCTTGTTTGTTTAATTAAAATGAGTGAACACTTAAATATCTTCTCGTTCCTTTATCTTTGAGTCAAGTGTTCAGAGATGGAATTTAAAGAATTTGGGCAGCAGTTTAATTCTGCCAAATCCCGGTTTAAATTAAGCGCCGGTTTAAATCTTGTAACAATTTTAAGTTGAACCAACCATATTTAAGCCACGTCTTAAATTTAAACCGCCGCTCAAATTCTTTAAATTCGGCCTCAGTTCCTATAGATTTCTTGAATTTCGTCAACCTATTCATTTAAATGCCATCAAGGATTAACAATCTTAATATCGACTATTTTCTTTATTTATAGAGATCGAATTGCAGATATCGGCAAGAGAAAGAGGAAGAAATTAGCCAAGATTGCTATTTTTTACATTTAACAGATAAATCATAAATGGTATTCCTTATCGAATCTTTTACTTAAACAAAATTCAATTGTTCTGGATCAAAGAAAATATTTTCTGAATAGTGACCGTTTAAGTAATTTTAATTTGACATGTTTATCTATATGAAAATCTATCAAACTAAAAATTCAAGGCGTTTTGCGCCCTTCTTTCTAGCCATCTTCTTTTTAAGTTGTGAACATGTTCTTTTTGTTTACATTTCAAAAAAATATTGCGGATTTTCAAGAAAAAATTTGCGGATTTTCAAGAATTTAAATTTTTTTTACAAAATTAAAAACCTTTAAAACACATTTTTAAATTTTTTTTTATCATTCATTAATCTTCCCTTTGATCATGTGATGTCTCACAAAAAATATGGGCCCAATCGGTTTAGCCGTTTTGACGTTTATTGGATACAAACAAACAGACAGACAGATAGACAGACAAGACAAATTTATGTATAGACTAGCCTTAGAGGGCGCTTCGTGCCAATCTTCTAAATTAATTGTGAACATGTTCTCTTTCTGTACATCGTAAAACAAAACAAAAATAATTCGCGGATTTTCACAAAAAAATTTGTGGATTTTCAAAATTTTCAAAAATTTAATGACGATCGAATTTTGATGGAGACAAATATTTGAAATTTTGATCACTCATAAACCTTCCCTGGAGTCCCTAGATGTCCCACAAAAAATGTGGGCCCGATCGGTTCAGCCGTTTTGACGTTTATTCGATACAAACAAACAGACAGACAAACAAACAAACAGACAGACAAGCCAAATTTATATAGAGATTAAAGTTTTTTAAGAAAATCACACTCTCAAATACATAAAACTATAGATACAAAACGTGTAGCTATCACTTTAAACTATGTATAGTCCCTTTTAAAATCGTGGATAATATATATCCCTTGGATCGGAAAGTTGTCTATAAAACTATCTAGAGAGCACATGGTGGGAACTAGAGAAGTGGAAACCATTTTAGAATTCAATATTATTTGTAAGAAAGAGTTGGGGAGGGGAACCTAAGTAGGGAAATATAATCAATGTCAACAGTCAAGGACGAAAGAAAGGACTCGGGAGCGGGGAGGGCTGAGGTTTTTTAAGTTTTTGGTTATATCTTGATACCATCCTTTATTTTTTTATAATGTTTTTCAAAAATTCTGCTTGTCTTTATTAAAAAATGTGGGTCTTCAATAATACATAAAAGGGTTGTTTTCAAAAAAATATTACATTCAAGAAGTCAACACATTTATTACATAGTTTTAAAATTCTCACTGTAAATGAACTGTTTCCAACATATAAAAGACAAAATTTGTGACTTTTACAATTTTTTTATGTCACATTTCCCAATCTTGAGATATTGTTGTGAGACTCCTGTCAGACAAAGCTCAGGCTTCTACCATTATTATTATTATTGTTGATTTGTATTTTCTTACTACACAGGACTGCAGGAATACTTTCTTTCAGATCTCACATTTTCTTTGAAAAATAAATAACATATTAAATAATAATGAATTAACCATTAATAAAATGAATAATAAATAATGAATAACTGATTAAATAATAATGAATGAACTATTTATAAAATGAATAGCGAATAACTGATTAACAAGTAATGAATTAACCATGTATGTAATAATTAATGAATAATTAATAAACACAAATTTGAATTAACCATTTATAAAATGAATAGTGAATACCTCATTAACAAGTATTTATTTACGTAATTTGAAATGATTCTCCATTTAAAAAGAGTGGGATGTCCTATTTACAAGTTGACAACAGTACCCTGAAATATTTTGCCTGAGCGGGCGATTTAAAAAATTCAAGAAAATATGACTTAGGTCTAAGCTGTCTAAGCTTGAGCTTTTGGATTCAAGCTGCATCTTATTTTCCACCGAGGTAATTCAAAAAACTGGTTTAATATTTTATTTGGCGGATTTTCATGGCAGGAATTGGCGCATTCCCAGTTTTTATGAGAACAACCCGCAACATTGAGCCTTATTCTCCACTAAAACCAACCAAGGTCGATTTTATTTTCATTGGGCTTAACTCCATAGTGCGAGTCTAAGATCTCTCAGCTGTCAATCATGACACAAGTTGTCGTCTGAGTTAAGTCTAATATTGAATCTTAAAGCTGGGTTTAAGAAAATACGACCCAAGCCGAAGCTTTTAAATCGCGGGCTCTGATAACAAATGCTGAAGTTTATCATTTTCTATTTAAAATTTGTATAAAAACAAAGCTATTGTCCACATTTTTAGTCAGTTAAAAGTTTAGAGGGTACCATAGTCAATCGGGTATGCAATCATATTCATTTATAAATAGTTAATTTTGAAATCCTTTTAATTTTTAGAAATATTTCAAATCAACTCTGAGAACTCTGAGAAAGAAAATGGTTTAAATTTGAGCAGAAACAAGATTTCAATTGAAGTTCATAAAATACTTTAATCTCCTAATATTTTACTTACAAAGGAATCGAATTTTAGATATAAAATACCTTTAATTCCTTGCTAAACTAGAAAGGGAAAATATAAAATGTGAAGATGACTAAAAAAATATTTAATATTTTTGTTTGAAATAATTTGAGCAGACAAAATTACAAACATTTTGTCAACACCTTTTCAGGGTTAAAGCTGTTATTTATTATGAATACTATAAAAAAGTTCTTCATCTATAGAAATGTTAGTAATTTTGAAATGTATTTGGTAAAAAAAAATATTTTTTAAACAGGAATATATTTAGAATTAAAATTTGTTCTCAATTCTCAGTTCTCCGACTGTAAATCATCTGAGGAATTAGTTCTTAATCTCAGTAAGTCTAGGGGGGAATCAGAACCAGGAAAAAGAAAGCTTTTCTCTTTACAGAATACTTAACCTTTCAGAGGTGAAAGCTGTTGGTTGGGATAGCGCTTATCTTTTATTTTAAAGTGTTCAAAGGAATTCAGTTCTTGCCACAAACTCATATTTTCTAATTCCTATATCTTTTCAACCTGGAGTGTAAACCTTTTTTATTTGAAACTAAAATTGAAAAGATACAGGATTAGAAAATCAGAGTTTGTGGCAGTTAATTTCATCTATAGGTTTTTAATAATACAAGAAAAAAAAGATATGATTATGAGTCTAACACATGAGAATTTAGAGGTACCTATGTGAATCTGATGTATATCACATATGTCAAGAAATTCCTATTTCTGAAGCTATAAGTTAGGTTTTGGACAGATTTTGCTAAATTGGTTCAAGGATTTTCTTTCCAAAATTTCTTAGAGAATTTATGTTCTGCACTTCGTTTATTTCATAGGTACAGTTAGAGATGGGGATTATTTAAAAGAATTAAAAGTGAAAAAATCTTATTAATCTTTTAAATATTTTAATATTTTTTTTTACTTTAAATGTATAACTTGAAAATCCCAAATTTCCATAACTTTAAAGTTCGAATTTAAAAATTCGAATACTTAAAAATGACATAAAATTTTAAAAGTTGTTAAAAAAGTATGGAGCATCTTCTTAAAGCGTAAATAAAATGTAAAAAACGTTCCCATCTCTAAGCTTGGTGTATTTATTATATGAGTTCCACTTTACATATTTAATATTTTATCCAACCCAAATTTATTTCTTGTACTCTAGGGGAAAAGAATAAAAGATAAAAGGTATTTTTTTCATCTATATCATACTTGAATTTGAAATGGTATTTTTCATCTATAGCATACTTGTAATTGTAATGGTATTTTTTCATATATATCATACTTGTAATTGTAATGGTATTTTTTCATCTTTATCCTACTTGTAATTGTAATGGTATTTTTTCATCTATATCATACTTGTAATTGTAATGTTATTTTTTCATATATATCATACTTGAAATTGTAATGGTATTTTTCATCTATATCATACTCATGTAATTCTAATGTTATTTTTTCATTTAAATCATACTTTTAATTGTAATGGTATTTTTTCATCTATATCATACTCATGTAATTCTAATGGTATTTTTTCATCTAAATCATAATTGTAATTGTAATAGTATTTTTTCATCTATATCATACTTATAATTGTAATGGTATTTTGAAGTTTTCTGTATCTGTAATTTGCTTGCAGGCGTATCTGTGTATATTTATTTAATGTAAAAACGACTGAACCGATTGGACGCATTTTTTTAGTGGGCCTTAAGAATATTTCTATTTTCCGAATATCCACGAGAAAAAAATTATAAATCTGTTCAAGGAACTTTGTTGTCAAAAACTGAGAGGTTATAATCCCTATAGCTGGGCAACCCAACGTATCTTAGACCTTTAATAACATGTGCAACTCAATGTTAAATATTTCAAATATTGAACTCAAATAATCTTAGTTTTACATAACAAGGTTTATCCCATTAGGTTGCAACGATTTAGTGATTTTCTAGAACTCTAAAGTTTTTTATTCTTTTAATGCAACAACACAAATACTGTGAACTTGTGAAGGTTAAATTATTTTAAAACTGTAATCTGTAAACTGTAATCTGTAAACTGTAATCTGTGAACTGTAATCTGTAAAAGTTTCTTTTTAAATTTCTGTTTGTTTATGCATATATCTCCACTCAGGGTTAGAATTTGCCAAAGTTTAAGGAGAACAAGTGTTTAGAAAAACAAATTTTAAAAACTTCTAAACCTTCTTGTGAAACCTTTTAAAACTTCAAAACCTAAAAAGTTCCTATGAAAAGGATCATGAGAGGCAACCTCATATACAACCTTATATAATAACTATTACATAATTGAATAATCAAATGAATATAAATATAAATATTGCCCATATGCTATTTCTTTTTCTAAGAAAAACATTTATTATATTTCTATATTTTTATGTCACATAAAATCTTTGATAGAATGTTTAGACTTTAGAGCATGTTTTACAATGTATAAATAATAAACGTATTGTTCAGTTCTGCTAAATGAAGGAAAAACAATTCACAAATGTATCAATATATTCACATATCCTTCAATGTAACCCTATTCCCTTCCCCTCCCCTAACATTTTTCTGATATAACTTTATAAGTTCTGCAAATAGCTATTAATTTTTGTTTTCTTTCTAATTTACACAAGTCCCAATTCAGAATTTAAATTGAGCTTTAACACCGGATACCTAATAAAAGCCTTACATTAGGTATTATATCCCTTAAAAATGCAATTTCCAAATCGACAAATTCCTAAGTGTATTTTCCAAATTAGCAATTTACGAAGCGGCAACTTCCCAACTCTGTCCTAGCTGCAGCACTTAGCCCCCATACCTGTTTTGTTTGCAACGCTCTGCCCCATATACCATCAAAGCCGCAGCTCTCAGCCCCCCTGAAATTGCTGTGTGAAGTTGCTGCTAAATTGCTGGGAAATTGTTTTGGAAGTTGCTCTTTGTTAAATGCCTTTGGGATAATGCCTAACACCATTTTTTACTCTTCTAGGATAAATCTATATTTTGACCCTCTTCCAGGCTGAATCTATATTATTTAATATACGACCAAGCTTATATTGCTTGATTCACTTTTAAAAGAGATTTACAAAGTGACTTGTGCTGCCCATCACAAGATTGATTAGCCTGGAATTACTGCAATTTAGTCAGACCAGTTGATAGCAAGGCCGCTGTCAGACTCTATCTTGGATTACCTTGCCAAGTTCAACAATAGCATCAATGGGAGCTGTACTGCAGGGCTGGCAGGTCAGAGAGATGCCAGGCTGAGGGAAAGTGAGAAACTCCCTCTTGCTCCACCTGCAGCAATTGACTATGCTGCCTCCCAGGATGCCTCCACTACCCCTTGGACCTTCGTGACGTCCCACCCAGAGGCCAGTAGAGCCTTCATGTCTATGGCTCATGCTGCATTGATTGCTAAGAGGGAGGGATTGTTGAACAGGTAGGCCACTGACTTGTCCAGAGACGACCATTACAAGGGACTAAAAGTAACTGCAGCATTTGTTGCTGTGTATTCCGGTCTATGCGGCCATTTTTAAAGCCCGACCTGATGATGTGGAGTACACAGACGATGACAGGGTCCTGTATAAGGGCTCCAATGCTGTGGAGCCGTTTGATGGCCTTGTGAGCGAGATGGGAACTATGGATCCACTATACCCCTCGACGATTGAATGGGCCCTGAACAGAGATGTTTATATTGCGGTGGACAACCCGGCCCAGGATGCAAGAGACATGACGAAGGAGGAGAAGGCTGAATCAATGCAAATTGCAATTGACTCGTCCGAAGATACTAAGTGGCTTGTGACCTACTGCACTAACAAATCTGTGAGTGGGGCTCATACCAAGATGATGGCCACTAAAATTAATTGGTATCAAACCAACCATTATGTTGGACAAGAGGCCACTCATTTCATCCACAAGATTGTTAGCACCGTTTACCCTTGGATGGGGGCTAGCAAAACCACAATCATAAACATGGCCAAGAGCAGAGTGTGGGAGATAGGTCATTGGATCTCAACCCACCTGGCACTGAACGTGATGGGCATGAGAACCGGGATCGGGGTGTGTGCAAACAATTGTGGGTTGCCAGTCAAGACTACAAAATTGGCTGATGACATGAAGATTCACCGCAATGCAGCACCTGCTGGGATGGCCAAGGCAGCTCTTGTTCATGCAACCATGCAAATTCACCATAAAAACATAATGTGGCTTGGAGCACCAGGGTGTGAGAAAATCCGAGAGTGTGTCAATGCCTATCAAGACTTCTTGGATGAAGTTGCTGTTTGCAGGAGGGATTTTAAAGTCAACCCCAGGTGTAAGAATCATGAAGGTCGAGCAGCTTTCTTTACCACCGCTGCCCCCAGAGCACACTGACATCATCACTCATCTCTATGTGCAACAGGAATAACCGTCTCAAAGCACATTATAATGAACCATGCTATGTTTAGTGCAGAGTTCGACAAGCTCTGCAAGTCCACTAAGGATAAGACTCTTAAAGTCACGGAAGAAATCCAGAGGCTGTGTGGAGTCAACAACACTGCATTGGCGATAAGCAAGGAGAGTTACATCGAGATGATGAAGGTATTCAAGGTTGACCCATCGGAGGCAAAAAGAAAGTTCAACAAGGCGGCTGAGACCTTGAATGTATCAGAAATCCCGCAGGCCCCATCGACCAGGAAGAGACAAGCCCTGATTCACCTACATACAGTGCTTCTAAGAGGTCTGCAACCACTGCTGCCCCTCCTGCACCTCAGTCCCCTGGAGCTGAGTCTGATAGTGATCAGATGGATACTCCTCCAGGGCCTTCACATGCACCATAAATAATTATTACATACATAATACCTGTTACACGTAACTAGGCTGCGACAAATGTGCACAGTGCCTACTCTTTAGATCAAACCAAATCTTGTCTGTATTATCTAATCACAAACTGATCTCAGAAAATATACCAAAATTTTTGTAATAAATGTAGATGTAGATACTGTTATGTTTTTTTATATTTACATTAACCTTCAGGCTAAATCTATACTTAGACCCTCTTCCAGGCTAGATCTATACTTAGACCCTCTTCCAGGATAAATCTATATTAAGACTCACTTCCAGGCTAAATCAATAGTTAGACCCACTTCCGACTGCTTTTGACATGTATAGGCAGCGTAGTTTGAACAGAGATGAAAAGTTAAGAAAAAAATAAAAATGATCTTTTTTTTATTTTTCTACTCTTTTGAACTTATTTACCTGACATTAAAATGACATTTAAATGCTTTGGATTTAAGTGCATGAAGTAAATAAAGTTTCAGAAAATGGCAGAAATTTAGGCATGTGTAGAATATCATTTAATCGTTTTTTTGGTTTAGTTTACCATTATGTTCTTGCCATATTGTTTTGTGGATTACAGAAGAATTATGGGACCAGAACTTTCAGCAACTGATCCGCGCGGTTCCCAGTTTGATATTGTTTCATTTTGTCAATTTCATATTATTGCCCTGTATTTTCAAGAAAGTTAAAGCATCTCGTATCTTATCAATTATGTATCCATAATAAATGGAAATCAAAAATTAAATAATTTTAACAGGAGCAAACCTGAGATTTTCAGGTTGCTGTGAGATATAGTTGTTTTCAGAATGGTTGCGTAATTGTTAAATGCAACAACTTTTATATAAAATCTGACATATGTCCTTTTTGGTATAATTTTGACACTTCTCGAGATAGGAAAATAAGATAGATGTCTTATATGTACTGTTCAAAACTTGAAATCTTAGGTTTTATCCTATACCCCTTTTCATTTTTCCTTTACAGTCCCTTTAAGTTGAAAAAAAAACATAAAATACGTTCACCAACAAGACCTTTGTTAATAGATGTATTGATTTACTTTCTGATCCAGTGACCTTTGACTATTTGTTAAACAAAGTATAGAAAATGATAAAACTAGCTTCCCCCAAATTTAGATTTTCAAAAAATTCAGTTTACTGCAGCCTCATGTCCCTTCAATCCTCAACAAAAATGAAAACTTAATAAGTAAGTACCGGAATTTTTCTCTACATTGTACATCCATTCCAAAGGTTGCAATGGTTGTAAACTAACATTATTTTGTTGTAACAGCTTTTAAAAACGATCGTTTCGTTTTCAATTTTTCATCGTCGTTTTCATAACAAAACGATCTTTTTTCAAAAAAATGATAACGTTAACATCCCTATTTGTGGTATGACTCCCTCTGTCATACTCATATGTGAATATTAAACAATACTAGGAGAATGTCAACAAACCTTGTATTTCAATTGAATTTAATGCATCTCTAGTTATATTCAACTATTATTTACAGCAATGTATTCCATACAAAAGGATTCAGTTCCAGACTTTTCCTTGAAGATATAGAAGCTGCGTTGGTTATGACCCTTTTTATGGATTCATGATAAATGATTAAAAAGTCCAGATTTTAAGAACCGGTTGTTCAAAAAGTTGAGTTGTTGCCAAAAAATCTGATTTTCTAATCCTAATCTTTGAACCCTAGTGTTGTAGATGTTTTAAACTATAATAACTGTAGATCAAATAATTCAAGTTTAAAATATCATCAGGTTGTCATGATATAAGGGTTGGAAAATTTGAGTTTGTGACAAAAACTCATATCTAATGGGAAAATCCCGTGGAGCAAAGAAATTTCAATGACATGAAAGGGTCTAGAGATGTTATTTCAAGTAACCCTCCATTTATAGAGTCGTAGGTTCTATTTACAAAGGTATTGTAATAATCGTTGTTATGTGTTATATTCTGACAATTGTTGTTCAATGCGTCTGTAGTATATAAACGCAAGTCATATTTGTGGAGTAAACACAATTATAAAATTTATAAATCTTAGTCATCCTTGATAAAACAAAAGCTGTTTGGAATATAAAAGCTAGTTAACAGAAAATTTAGAGACATGCACAGGTACGCATTACAAGTAGTAAGACCCATTTAAACTGTCCAAAAGCTATCATTTCGATATTAATATCAAAGAGAAATTTCTATCATATATAATATTGTTGTGAGGTAACCATGTTCTTTTCCTTAAGTATTAAAAAAGTATTCTACCAGGAATATTAATATATGTTTATAAAATATATTTTTCACAAAAATCAAAATATGCCCCTCAAATGGGGGTTAATATTTAAAAAGTCACTAGTATCAGCAAAATTTAACATTTTGAAATACTTATTGAATTGGTTATCATTGGAACCGAATTGAATTTCTGAATTCAAATCAATTCCCAGAATGGAAAGATAAAAAAAAAATTATTTTTGACCATAACTTGTCCATTTTTCAATTCAGTAAATTGTTTCGAGATCCGGCTACGTTTTCAAGCTGGTTTAATGGATACCCATAAATCTGTAAATCCTTCCGATCTTAGTAAAATGTTAGTTAAGAATCAAATGAAATATTTTGATGTCCCATTGGAACATGAATGGAAAGTTCCGGTTTTACAAGAACTTTTAAGTACAAGAATTATTTATATGTTGAAGGATTCGATGATTACGTAATAACTGAAATGATAAATATGTTATGTAGTGAGTAAAAATCAATGTTTTCTATTTGTGCATAGTTTTGCATATTTTTCTCTTTTCTTTTGGAAACTTGTATTTTCAAAAAAAAATTATTTAAACAAATTTTAACTACACCATTTATATATGTATTTATATCTTTGTGTGGGAATAAATCTTTATAATAAAAATCTTTATAATATAATAATATTATAAATATTGTCAAATTTTTCATTTTCGCTTACAATAGTGATTTTTTATCATGAAACCCCATTTGAGGGGCACATTTTTAAATTTTGTAAAAAATGTATTTCATAAACATGTCTTAGAATTCCCAGTGGAATACTATTTTGCTTCAGTAAAATGATTTTAAAAAAGTTTAACTAGATTTCAAACCCCTATAACACATCAACTAATTCAGGAAAAGCATTATAAAATTACTTGACAACATATTATCATTAGGGATTCCTTTAGTTCATATTATATTTCAGTAATGTAACTATTGTAATTATATCAACATTCATAATTCAAATAGTTTATTATGCTTTATAATAGAAGGTACATTTGAGACGAAATAATTACAATGGAATACAATTTTGTTCCTTATGTCTCTCCCTGAGAATTCTGTTAAAAAGTTTATTTATCTGTGTAAATGTAACCTTTATTGGTTTGTTGACCAATATTAGTTTGTTTACTGGACTAAATATAAACACAACTTTGTAAACATTAACCAAACCAAACACATCCAAACAGTAAAACATTGACTAAAAACACCAATAGTTTTCATAAGACTTTAAAAGTATACTCGTGCGCTTTCACCCTACACTACCCCCCCTTCCCCCCGCGACCTCAAAAAAAGGCTTGCACTTAAATATTTTTTGATTTTCCCGACCCAGCTAATCAGTTAATAATAAAGTATACAATTTTTTTAAATCTAAAAATAAGCCTGAAATTTTAATCAAAACATGTTTTTGAAAAATATAAAAATAGGCCTTGAATTTGAAGAAAAAACTAAAAACTCTAAAAAGTTTACTAACAAATTTAATTTCTAACGCACGCAAAGTTTTTATTTTATGTTCTTAGGTCTGAAATTTTTAAAAATAAAAAGACCTCAGAAGTCTCAACATCACACTTTTGTATTTCAGAGAAGGGGGGGGGGAGGTAATAATGTCAGGGGGGGCTGTTGGAATCCTCCCCAAAGATCACAACCTGCTAAAAATAGCCCAGTTTATCATCATTTCATAGAAAAAATTAATTCTAGAGATGAAAGGCGAAACAAAAATGATGATTTCATGAATTTGTCTAATAAGGTTCCTTGCTTGTGGTTTGTATCTTGGAAATGATTTTCCAGTTTAGAGAAATCATTTCAAACAGAATATTCCATACGGAAGGAACTGGATTTGCAGAATAACAAAGTTTTCTTGCAACTCAATAAAAACTTCAAATGCTTTTTAATCTGCCGTTTTATAAAACCTTGTTTAAAAACTTATTTCAATATTTGTATTTAGAGAATTAACCAACTTTTTTTATTTCCTTAAAAACATGCGAGTGTGGACGACGATAGTTCCACAGCAGTACTCTGAGAGCTCAGAATATGACAGAGCATAAAACTTATGCTAATCTTGTGGAGCTAGTAAATTTACCTGATCTCGTGGAACAGTAAACTTACGCTGATCTCATGGAACAGTAAACTTATGCTGATCTCATGGAACTAGTAAACTTATGCTGATCTCATGGAGCTAGTAAACTTACGCTGATCTTGTGGAACTAGTAAACTTATGCTGATCTCGTGGAGCTAGTAAACTTACGCTGATCTCGTGAAACTAGTAAACTTACGCTGATATTGTGGAACTAGTAAACTTATGCTGATCTCGTGGAACTAGTAAAGTTATGCTGATCTCGTGGAACTAGTAAACTTACGCTGATCTCGTGGAACTAGTAAACTTATGCTGATCTCGTGGAACTAGTAAACTTAAGCTGATCTCGTGGAACTTGTAAACTTACGCTGATCTTGTGGAACTAGTAAACTTATGCTGATCTCGTGGAACTTGTAAACTTATGCTGATCTCGTGGAACTTGTAAACAATGATCTCCATATCCCTACCCTGTTATAAGTAAATATATACTGGTATAAGTTATCCCTGTGCTTTATTAAAGTCCGTCCTCAAGACCTCTATACAATATATTTTCAATATGTCCTTTATTTTCTGTTGATTGAACATCTACAGTCGATTTTTTCTAGTAGTCCATCAATCTAAATCTGAATAAGATATCTTAAAATTTAGTCCACAATTCGAACCCTGATATAACATAATGGAACCGTAAACATGCATATAAGGGACCCTTCAGTAAAAATAAAAGCATGTAGGATTCACAAAAACTCCCTTTAACCCCTTCATCTGAGAAACGATGATAAAGATTTCGTCACTTTTCTATCTGGCAAAATATTAAATTTACTTTATCGCATTCATCCCTTATTAAATGATGCTTAAAAATACCCGTTTTGTGTAAAACCTATATATTTTTTACATCCCTTAAAATCTATTTTTTCGATATAAAAAATAAATCTAAAAACTTAAAAATACTAACAATCCACCACCAAATGTTTAAATGTAATGTAAACAATAATTTTATAACTTTCCTTTTCTTTCCTTTTCCTTTTTTTACAATTGGGGGGAAATGTTCCCACAACCCTGTTATTTTGGAGGTTTTAAAATATTTTCTCTTGAAACAATTCATTTTGTATGTTTTTGTTATATTCCATAAATATATAATTGCTTACTTACTTAAAAGAAGCGTTGTGAATCTGAAATGGCACTTTATAAACGAAAGGTTACTTGACATTACTCACTTAGCACAAAGTTATAACTATATATAATTAGATAGATAAATAAAGTTTATTGCTAAAATACATGTATCTGTGTACAGAACGAGTTTACAAATTAATGATTATATTAACAATACAAGTATAAAGCAACTAGGTGGAAAATAGCTCTTGGCTGTTTTGATTATTTTTTTCACCTAATTTTAATAATAATAACAACACATTTCAATTAAATAGATTTAAGGAGAACTTTTAGAGATCAGGGTGCGATTTTATCTTATGCAAAGTAGTTTACACATTTATTAGAATAACTAGAGTTTAAACTAATTTTCTGACATGTACACAACAAATATCAAAGCATATTAAAACATATCTAATTAGTTTTACATGAATAGCAATTCGGTTTATAACACATTGTAATGTAACTTTCAAATATAATGTAATTACTAGCTGAAGTGTCAGGCGTTGTCCGTGGAAATTTTAAAAATTCAAATTTTAAAAAAATCGATTTTTGAAACCAGCCGTTTGGTCAGTTATAGCGGACATATAAATATATGCATGTCCATACAGATATATATGTGTATAAGCGAAGAGTTTTATTTTATAGATATACATTATACAATTAAAATATTTCTAAATAAGTCATGTTGTTCTGAAGGAGAAATGCATGTTTCAAGTTTCCGGAAACGTATCATTTAATATCCGGGTTCTGTCTTATCTAACAGAAATAATAGTTCATTTCACCAAAATATATTTTATTTAATATTTGTTTCAAATCATGTTCTTTTTTTAAATGGGCAGATTAAATCTATAACACTAAATAAAAATACAATTTAGATATTGCCAAGATGTTAGTTTCAATAATTTTATTCTTGATATTGATACAAAAAAGGGTTAATAATAATAATAATAATAATATATATTTACCGGACTAAGTAGGATATTAAAGATATATATTGTTAATTTGAATATCGTTATTAATTAATTGTTCTTTGTTCAAAAAGAAAAGTTCAGAATTCATTTATCAAAGAAAAAAATGTTGTTTAAATGCAATGAATAAAAGGTGTTTAATTTTAGTTTAGAGTTTAAATTGAGATGTAAATAAAGGTTTAATGTTTAGAAAATAAAAGTTATTGTATAAAGTATAAGGTTAGTTCCCCCTTGAGACTCATCTGAAAAACAGTTTTTATTCTTCTCTATTACTTTTGAGCATATATATATATATATATATAATATATTTATTTATATGTATTTTAAAATGGCTTCAGGGTGTGTTGAGCAAGCGATGGAAGGCACACAGAACCACTTTTCCGTCCGCACCACAAATGACGTCACAACTCATCATTATTCCTTCCAACGTCACCTTTTAGCGTCCAGGCGTTGCTGCTGGGATTTCAAATGTATTTTTCATGCCTTAAAACACCTGTTTTTTTTCAAATTTATGAATGGTCATGTTTCTCGTGGGCGGATACGGTTTAAAATGCTTTTTTCTTTAAAAAATCAAATGATATTTAACTTTTAAGTCTATTTTATCAAAGAGTAAAAAATGTGTTTGTTTCACCTATTTATCGTCGTCCGGACTACACAATTTTCTGTTGTTTTCTTGCAACTTTTAGATTATGTGCTCCCTGGCTGGAAAATAAGGCAAATGAGGATAATGTGAAAAAGGTTGAATTTAAACTTCAGTTTGATCAAAGAGACTAATTAATGAAAATGTAAAGGGGTGGTATGTGGGGGGGGAGTTGTTCATTAATTTTAAAACCTTTATTTTAACTCATTTTCATTACTTACAAACATGAAATAAATTTGTAATCCCTTTTTTACAGTAGCTATTTTTGTTTCACTGATTTTAAGGTATTAACTTCTTTTTCTCTTTCTTGTAAGACTTGTAATTAATAGATTAACTAAGGAAGTATATTTCTATGTTTTGGATTAGCTCTATAATTAATCCCTTGGGGTTAATTAGATGTATTAAATGTATGAAAAGTATTGACCTCTACTTCAGAAACTAGAATTAAAGATAAAGTATTGTAAAACTTTTTATTGTGTATTTTAATCAATATTTTTTAGTCACGTGCGCGAGATCACAACAATAATATTGAATAAATTTTATCTAAATTTGGAATAATTTTGTTTACCATATAGAATCCAATCGACATTGCGAGTCATTTTTATACAACTGTAATGGACAACCCTGCCAGATTTTGAGATTAGGAAAAAGCCACTTTTGATTTTTAAAAAAAGCCAATTAAGCCATTTCTGGTCTAAAAAAAACCAATATTAAGCCACTTTTTAAGCTATAAAAATAGGTGTTTTATTCTTTTTTGGAGAGATTTTAGTTATTGGTAACCTTTTTCTTTTGACTGGACTACCCATTCTTTATGAAACAATTTTAATAATTTATCAACTGTAAATTAATAAACATAGTCCGATCTAGGAATTGGTTCTGAGACTGATATACAACCTGAAAAATCTAGTTTTGGTACAATTCTAAACCATTTAGTTGAAATTGTGGTTATACTGAGCAAGGAGATATCAGAGCTCAAACAACAGAAGCAAGAAGAGAAGGAGATAAAAAACCAGCTTAGAAAATGTGAGGACGACCTAGATGAATCNTCTGTTCCTCCCTTTTCTTTATACTCCCTCACCTCCTCCTTACCTTTTACCTGATTTATTATCATTCTTATGTTTAAAATGTACAATGTACATTGTTTTTATCTGCAATTCTCATTCGTTTATAGTGGGCCAACCAATTAAAACAACCTACTCTGGTTAGGCGGGTCCAAACTACATAGTAAATTGTGATTTTTTATTTGTATTATCTCATGCTTTGTAGTTGAATAAAAATATGAAATATGAATAGTAAGTATATTTCAATTCTAATCCAAGCTGTATAACTGTAAATGCAAGCACTAAACAAAAGATTATTTTCAAAAGAATCTCGTTCCTCTGATAAATGAAGTGTTTCAGGGTTGCTGAAACTGGCAAACTGGTTTGTGAACACTTTTACAGTTATAAATTGTGTCCAGATGAAAATACTCTTTAGATGTAAACAGTTGAAATACCCAATTTTTGAAAGTACAACTTACAAGAAACTTTGATCAAGAGAGAGAGAACTGCAGCCAAATTTTGGTTTGCATGATGTGTCATGAAGAAATTATAGTTTTTACTGTCGATAAATGTAAATTTAAAGGTTTTACTGTAAAACTTTGAAAAAAAAGCCACTTTTAAGCCACTTCTGCCACAGCCTTGAAAGATAGCCATTTTAAGGAAATGTGGCTGGAAAAATAGCCATCTGGCAGCCCTGGTTATTAGTGTTTTCTATTTCTGTATATTTCAGTTTTTTTTTCTTATTTTTTAAAATTTTTATTTAAGATTTCCTGTTTGTGTTTTACACATTAATTTCTTAATCTAGTCTAGCAAGCCTTAAAAATAAATAATAAAAAATGTTAATTTCACTTTTACTGCAGTTGCGAGAGGTTGCCTAGTTTCTCTTTTCCCACTGTCTGCCTAGCTACAATATGCCTGTAGATTTTATAACCCCAACCAAGCAAGATCTGGACCTAGAACATCAAGGACTTAACCCCAATTTTGAGAAACAAGAAGTATCTAATCCAGCTCAACAAGTATCTACAGATCTCACCAGGAGTCTATTTAGTGTGAAGATTGACCTGGAGAATTCTTACAGATTCATCAAAGAATGTGATCTACCTAATACTCACACGCAGAGGAAACAAGAGTTCCTGGGGAAAATCAACAAAGCTATAAAGGAAGCAACATCAGCCTATCAAGCTGGTTATATTGCTCTCACTCATGGTGCCGATCTAGCTCATGAATTTGTTGCGGCTGATCTCTCCTCAGCAGGATTAACAGCAGAGCAGTCGAAAAAAGTTAAAGATCTTGCCAAGAAAGAGAGGAAGAGAAAGAAAGAGAGGAGAAAAGAGCCAACTCATACAGAGCCCCCTCCTCCTTTAAGAGGAACAATTCATACACTCCCTATCAGAATCAACCCAATGAGTTTTCAACTTTTTCTAATGATTCTTTTCATTCCCATCGAACTACCTGTTCCCTTATCCGGGTTTAACTTATACCAGGACCACACAGGACACCGAGAACTTCTCTCAGAACAGGGGTATACCATCTCACCTCTCGTACTGTATCAATTGTGTGCCAATACTACCTTGAAACCTGACTGTACACCCTATACTACATACCACCTACATCTAGCTTAAAGAGGTCTGTTGTATCCTTAAAAATTCTATTTTTTTCGAAAAAGTTTTGCCTCTTATCAAAATTTTTATACTGTTCCTTAATCTGTTTAAGTTAGTTAATTTATGGATATTTTTAATGTTTAGTGCCAACAGTTCAGAAAATGTGGACTTTGTGGCTGCAATATTGCTCGCTCTTGTATATATGCCACAAATACTGCTCCACAATCCTAAACTTTTGTTTATCTCTACATATGTTCACGTGTCTCATGAGTTTTATCAGGTTAGTTTGACTTGCATATTTTTTCCCTTGTAAATCTTAGAGAACCTTTATCTTACTTTTATCCCTACAATTTGAAACTTTTTAAGCAGAGAAATTACACGTTTATGGAAAATAATTTGTAGTTCATATTTTTTATTTACTAAAAACCACATGATCCTACAGAAAAGAATATCTAAAATTTATCTTGCATGATTTATACTATGTTTGATAATCAATATTTTTTTTTAGTGTCATAGCAATGTATTAATGCAAGCTCTAGCCCTATGCAATTGACAAGCTAATCCAAGCTGGAACAAAACCTGATTTGCTGATTCATCTTCTCCAATCATCTTTGAAACGCCTATCGGAATACTAGTTATAATTTCCGTATAAAATATAGCCAAGAATATTCCTCACACTAATGTTTTGAAGTAATTTAATTTGTAGTATTTATAATGTTTGTTAACCCATTAGTGACGAGACAAATTTTTTTTTCTGATCTTGCTGAAATTCACAGGGTTAACTCATTATAGTGTCCATAGAGTAGATCTAAAGTTTCAATTTTTTTCAATAAAGGGTTGTGGAGATACAGAGGCCGGCACATTTTGTCCGGCTCGGACCAGGTCAAAATTGACCGCCCGGTCAATTTTGACCGTCTGCTGCAGGAAACGGTCAATTTTGTCCGTCTCGCCACCTTATCTCTACTAAACTTCATTGAAAAAAAATT
>NW_019396562.1:0-47066 GCF_000591075.1 Eurytemora carolleeae | reverse complement strand
CAAAATTGACCTGGTCCGAGACGGTAAATTTTGACCGGGCAGAAAAAAGACAAAAAAAGAGCAGTAAACATAAACTTTTTACACTGAACATAACATTAGCATAAAGTTGACATATAAATGCACACTTTTCATAAAAACAAATAATTTTTAAAAACATTTTTTCACTGATTTATACCTGTTGTCCCCAGAGGTTTCAGAATTTAAAGATGTTGACATTGTGTTTGCCTCCCAACTGAAGCCGGTATAACCTATTGACCTGCCACCTATTGGCAAAACTCGGCATATATGTAGGAAGGATCTGGAATAAAACAAGACAACATTTGGTTTAAAAATGAAGGCGCTAAAAATTAAAAACCTTACCCCGTCAATATTGACCGTCCCGTCACGAATGGGTTAATAAAACTGATTTATCTAACTTCAATTTTTTTTTAAATATATATCGTCGAAAAATTACTCAAACACTTTAAAATTTCTAAATATCTACAGAATTTTCCTTTTTCAAAAATCTCTACTTTTAGTTTTGGTGAGTGTCAGCTTGCTCTCAAATTTTCTTTCTTTCTCAAATCTTTCTAAAATCTTCCAAATTCCACAATGATACTGTGAAGCAGCTATCAGTATATTTTTAGCCATTCTGAATAATGTAGAGCTAAAGTAAAATAGAATATATATTTTTTGTGTAATCTCATATCTCTCAAATGGAGCAAAAAATAGAAATATTTCCTGTTTTTTCCTCAATTGAAAATTATCTATCTATTTATAACTGCTGTAAAAAGTTCTGTTAATAAAAATGCGGTTTTCAAGAATTTACTTATAGTTATTTAACCTTATAATAAAACCTTATATTAAAAACTGGTAACAACGTCTAAACTAAAACAAAATGAATTTTATTTATAAAGTTTGTGTTTTTTTTTTTGGCTCAAAGTGAATGAAACATGCTGATAAAACAAGTACTTTTTTTGTATTTTGATGTCTTCAAATGTTGTCTTCATTCTCTATACTGATATGATGAAACTTAAAAAAATTTTAATTATCCACACTGTTTTATGCATCTAAAATTGTTCGAATATTCCAGATTCCAGATGCTGTCACCTTCAGTTTTATGGACTTTGATTATTAAATATACATTTAAGAAGGAGCCACTAACTTTCTTTTCTAGAGTATCTTTACAATAACTATCAATTAGGCCTGTTTTAAAACTTTAATAGCCTGACAGCTCATCTCAGTGGGAGAAAGCACAGCTGCAATTATAAAATCTTAAAGCCTGAGTATAAACTCTTCTCTGTTGTGTCTTATCCAATTGATGATGAAGATGAAAATAAATAGCGATAAGTGGTATAGGGCAGTAAAGCCAGAAGACGAGATTAGGTTCACGATCACATGTAATGATTATTAACTATAACTAAGCACTTAGTTCTTGGTTCTTCATGCTTGAGTTGATCCTACTAGTGCTGCCAGTCACACGCGAATCCCCAATCTGAACGAGGTCTGAAGCGGCCACAGGGTACTGTGGAAAATGATGGAACGTAATGCAGTCCGTTGAATAAAATAGTTGTTCTTCTTTAAAGCATCGTAGTTAGTTGACCAGATCTGGCATCGCACCAAATTTCTCCAGTTGTGCTATCCTCACTCTGTCTGATTGTGCTCTAACCTCTTCATACCAGGCATCTGTAGTTGCCACATTCCTTATGAACTTTATCCCTGCATTTGAGTACTCATCATACTCAGTTTGGTCATAATCAGCCTCCTCGCTGAGGGTGAATCCTATGTAATTAGACATGTATGTTGACCTCTCAGTGTTCTCACTTGGCATAGACAACCATGCTTCTGTTGGTAATTCTAGGATAGCAGCCAGCTCGTCATACATCATTTGTTCCGCAGCATCTACTTCAAGATGGTCTATATCTGCTTGATCAGCAGCACCAGTTAGCAGCACTGGTAAGAAGCTAACGACAGGTTCGCAAGCAGTGCACACTGAGATTTTAGCTTGTGTGTGAGAATGTATTATCTTATGTATAGCCCTCTCAAAAACATCAGCAGTAAATATACTCTGGTATAGTAATGCATCAAACTCGCGTAATAGGTCAGTACTTGCTAGTTCTTCAGATAAGAAGTCAAGATGGCCATTATTCACATCAGGATACCTAGGGACACTATGCTTCTCTATTAGGGTAGCCCTGATTTCACGAATAATCTTAGGCAGGTACTCTGACCTAGACTTATGACTTGCAGATAATAGTAAACTTGCAGCCTGTCCCTGTATCTCTTCTCCGCCCAATTACTCTCACTCCTCCTGCTTTCAAAGCTCATCAAGATCAGCAGAGGCAAGTATGCTCTAGACAACATACTTTTGCACATTAGTGATTTGTTAGGCGGTGCACCTCTAGCTAGGTCAAGTATTGAAGTGGCTAACAAAGAATAATTTACATTTGGACCCTCTAACTCAGAAATGATCCCATAACTATTCTTAAAGAATAGTGAGATAGAAGAGACAACGTCACCTGCTGTGTGGTCATATTCTCTTACTTTCATACCACCACTAGATTTCAATTCAGCAAACTGCTCTGCTGATGGGCTAGAATTTGGAACTGTTCCAATATTAGGCATTTTCCGTACTATAGCAGTGATTCTAGCTTGATTTACTACCAGTTCATCAGCGAAAACCTTCTCAATAGTCGAGTCTACCACAGAGTGGGCATCTCTAGCTCTCTTCCGTTGCCCTGCTTTTCTAGTGGAAGTCAGGTCAATGTTTAGGTTTTGGTGTATAATACTGTAGTATAATGAAGTGGGTGGGTAGATGTCATGACTGAGATGCCTCCTAGTAGGTATGGAGAGATTAACGTCTACAACTTGTAGGTCAGGATCAGAGCGGTACCCACCGTCCTCTAGAGAAGCTACTACTGTGCGCATGTCTTTAGCGTTAATCAATCTGATTCTCACAGTATCTTCTAAGCTAAGAGATGGAGACATCGATATTAGTTCTTCTAGCTCATCAGTTGCCTTCTTTGATATAACCTCAGCCAATTTACGAAAGCTCTCTATGATGTATTCCTCACAATTATCTTCTATTGATAGTTCTTTACGCGTATGACAGACAAGTTTCTTGCGACAAAGCCTTTCTTCCTAAAAGTTATCCTGTATGATAGAGCATCAGCTGCTTCCTGAGTCTCGAATGCAGCATAGTTGCCCAACAGCTTCGTTCTGCATGCACATATGATGCTAACATAGTTTCCCATTGTTTTGTTGGCAGCTATATAATCATCGATACCACACAAGGTGGTTCTCTCTAAATCTGCTCAAGCATTGACATTATTGAATGCGTAAGATTCATGGGTGACTGAAGCTAGGCACCTGCTAGCAGCTTTCAAAGATCTTCCGTAGGCGATAGAGAGGTTCTTCTTTTGTTTAATAACCATAGTCAGGCATGATGCCTTGCAGGGCCAGGACAAATTCGCTATAGTAGTACCCTTGGTTGCCAATTCCGTCAGCATGCTTCACATATGCACTAGCTACTTTCAGGCCCCGCTCCTTACTATCGAGAACCCTAAAAGGTTCTGACTCGCTATCAAATAGTCCTTCGCTTTTAGGGAAATCTCTAACAACGTGTGTGTGCCTGCTATCATACATGTTTCTCATACGCCCTGCTGCTTGTGCTTCATCATGTGCTTCATGCTCATACGTTCTCCAACTAGATTTGAAAGTATCACCATGAGTTGGGTGCATCTGCTTCATCCTTCCATGATATAGTGGCTCAGTTCCAAGAGGAGGTGACATTATCAAAACATGAGGGCATTCAGCTGTATGATTCAGAACTTGAAGCTTGAGGGACTTGTAATACTTATCCCGGAACTCCTTGACTACTCTCATTCCTTCTCCTACTTTCAATTTCAACAAAATTCTGTCTGTGTTCAAGTTAGGATTTTTCATCTTACTGTGTAGAGCTAAGACGTTCTCTCTATCAATCTGCCTCGCCTTCCGTAGAGCTTTAACCCTCACATCACGATCTATCATTCTGAGCATTGCTTCTGATGAAGCCATCTTCCCAAGCAATGTTGTATTAGTCTTGAATGGCATTACTGAGTCCAGCCCCTTTATTAGTGCCACATCACACTTGAACATCCCTAGGCAATTCCATAATTCCCGGTTCAGTCTAGGTGAGTCTAAGATTCGAATAGCGTCCTCGAAGTTTTCATCTTCTGTCCTAGCCATGACTGCTTTCTTGATTGCTAAGGTAAGAGGTGCTTTTGCATTCCTCAAGTAAGAGTGATGAACTGATCTGGGAGCTCCCAGGAAAGTTGTAGCTCTTGTTTCCTCAAATTCCTGTGAACACACCATTGACTAAGTCAACACAGGAATTTCTCATTGGGCTTCTCTCTAGGCTGAGGTGCTCGATAACATTCTGTACATACCCTACGACAGTGCTGTATGGATCACTGGTCTCCATGTCGCATAACCTATGGAAACTGGCAAGGCCGATACCGCCAGATTCAGGAGGAGAGATTACTACTGAGTAAACGTCCAATTCAGTCCAGCCCATGGATTCTGGCACTCTCTCAAACATTGCTCGTAAAGTTTCATACCAGCATAGGGTATACGTGGTTAGTGGGCAAGCACCTTTCTTCATTGCACGTCTTGCTGCTCCCATGAAAGCTTGACAAATCTCTGATGTCGTTGCACCTCTACTCTCATTCCAGGACATATTTTCATCCCTGTCTTAGCAGTGACTGTTAACTGTGTCCCGTCATACCAGTTTTCGTTAAGATATGTTGCTTTAAAGAGGGAAACTATCGTCTTGGCATCATCTAGCATGTACCCCAGATCCTTGAATCCTTCTTTGTAGTTCTTCATGAAGTCCTTGATAATATCCCCTTGCACGAGAGCCTCTTCATCTGCCTCCAGATCATGACTTGCTCTCCTTAAGTTATTCACTGCATTGATCGCGTCATCAATGGTTACCAGACTCTTGATTGTAGCATCAGCTGGAATGAGTTTAGAACCATATAATTTATACTTCATGCAGCTGAGAATGTAAGGGATAGCCATTGCATGGAGATTAGAATCTTGTCTAGCGCAAAACCCTTGATATGATCCCCCAGTACATATAGCAGTACCATAGATCTTTTGAGAATTGACTGTGACTTGAACCTTCTTCATGATCTTCTTCAGTGTGTCCATCCTCTTATGCTTAAAGCAATGGGAAAGGCTAGTATGATACTCTAGTGTAGTTGCTCTATTTTGTCTAGGGCTAAAAGCAGAAAAGTCTGAGCTTATAGATAACTCTTTCCTCATCCTCTGGCGGCGGGACAGGTGACTGTATGCGGTGGAATGTTTGAAGTAGTTCATGTTGTGCGAATGCCGGGAACCACTTGATGCAAGATCAACGTTCAGGATGTACTTATTAATTTGTTGGGTATTTCTGTCGTATTGCTTAAGGACCACCCGGCTGTTAGCAGAAGCACTGAGAATCTCTAGTCTTGGATTTATCCTTGGTGTTCTCGGCTTTCCCATTAACAGTTACTGCTAACTCATTGGAACCAGTGACAGAACCTAACAGGTAATCCTTGTGAACAATTAGTTTGTCTGTGGTCCCACCAACTAATGATGGTTTCTTTACAGCAGCTGATAATTCATTTGAAAACGGGTAACGGACTCTGCAATCGGCTAAATAGTGGATTGGGTGACCCTTAGGAATGTTATTAGAGTCCTGTATGAATTTCTCTACCGCTAAGATGATAGGCTCAGGGTCAAAGTGCTCATACACCCGCAATTTACCCCAGTCTTCACGAGAAGGCATATAACCGGGAATCTTCAGAACATCTTCGAGATACTGAGATTTTGACGGCACACTCTTAGAGACAAATATTCCCCTCTCATCATAGCTACCGTCTTCTTCCCAATCGTCTATGTGCTTTGGCAATACTTTATCCTTATAAGCTATGTGTGCAAACATAGCTGAGTTTGCATATTTGATGAACTCATTGAATCTTTCAAAATTTATGCAGTGTTCTTCCTTTCCTTTCTGAACTACATTTCTCCAAATATGGTCTAGCCAACAGTCTGGAGGTGGCAGTATGGCAAAGACATTCAGAACATCAATCTTAGCTCTTAAAGTAATATCCGCTTCTTTCATGAATGTGAGGAAGTCACTACTTGGCTTAGGGCTGAAGGTTTCCTTGAATTCTTTTTCCAGAGTGGCTACTCTCTCTGCTGCACCAGTGTCGACCTCATTAATTTCCTCATGGAAATCAGAGAATAAAATGAACTGTACAGCTTTAAGCTCCCTTGCAAGAGGAGGGTCACCTTCTCTCTCTTTAATCCTTGACGCAATCATTCTCAATAGTTGTTCATTAACTCTGTAAACATCACCTTGGTCAGTCTAAAAATTCCCGAGCGTCCTATAGTTCTTCCAAAAGTATCTTAGCCGAGCAGCCCAAGAGGTGACTGACCTCAAATGATCCAGATGATTCATAGTAAGTACATATGACTTCTTGTTGAGATGATCTAGAATCAGAAACACATCACGTAACTTGAATACTCTCAGCTTGTCAGTATGCTTGACCCCAAACAAAGGCGCTAAGTGTAATTCATGGGAGTACAGGCTCAGGTCTAAAGGGATCTTATCTTTCTCAGTTTGGTAAAGGTTGTACAGATACTGCTGAGTTTTGGTTTGCGAAGAAGTGCATAACCTTCTGACCAGTTCTGCGAAAGCTGATGTATGATTGGTTAGGATTTCCCCAGCTGACGTCCCTAATGCTTTGAACAGATCTACTAGTTTCCGGTTTGAGTTGTCAATTGCGCTAGCCAAGAGCATCTCTGATGCAGAAAAGCCCTCTACAGTTCTGTAGTTGTTCAGCGCTATGCTCTCCAAATACTCAAAGTATATCTTCCCAATTGTGTATGATCCTGGATTAAACTCCTGTTCCCTCATCTCTGCCATAAAGGCATTCCTCTGAATTGCTGATTCAAATCCCTTCTCAATGTATACATCTGTGGGAACATCTTCGACACTGGGTACGTCCGTTATGAAGTGGAATCTATAGTTAGCCCTGATTCTCCAGAATACCTTCTTTGAAGGTATTACCTTCTGGAACTCCACAGAGCATGACTGGAACGGGAAATCAATCCTCTCTTCCACTCAGAATAGGGCTGCACATGCACAGAGTGTTCGCTCAGAAGACAATGCAAAATTAGGCTTCTCAAACACTGAAGCCATCACTGAATGTCTGCCGATAAGGATGGCTTTATAATTCTTGACTTCGCCCCTCTGCCTGCTAGCTATCAATCAACTCATTTTCAAGGCACAAAATTGGTGATCTCTTTAAGAAGTGAATCAAGCAAATATAAGCTTGGACATTATAGACCAAGCTTATATTTGAAGATGATCCAGTTTAAGAAAGAGGTAATGACCAACAGGAGAGAACAGGAAATTAAGAAAATACAGAAGATACAGAATTACAAGAAGATCAGGAAGATCAATAAGTTAAAGAAGATCAAGAAGTTACAGAAGCTGCCTTAGATCCTGAAGATGAAGATTTAGGACTAGACCAAGATTTGCAGATATCCAGACTGTTGAATCAAAATGATGAACAAGTTGATAAAATTAATTTACAGATCCAAAGAGTACAAAACCACCTGGCTTCGTTAAAGAACTCAAAGATAAAAATTAGATACTGAATTTTTCAGGGAGCACAAAATTATAACGGATGAACTGTTCATCAAGATCTTCTTTAGCTCTTCTTGATATGTGTTGTGTCATGTAAGTAATTTCTGAGCATTACATTACACTGTGGCAGTTCCAATGCAATGAAAAAAGGAAGGTAAATTTCAATTCAAAAACATTGTTTTAAAACTTCTTAATTTTTTGTTTTAATGTTCAAAGTATTAAAATTATTTACTTCTAGAACAACATCTTCATTGACTATTTCTATAGTTAAGAACTTTAAAGTGGACCAGTGTTTAGCGATGTTTCTACATGTTTTAATGATTGTTTACATATGTTTGATTATTCATCTTTAGTTTAAGTGGATGTTCAATGTCGACTTTTAGTCAACTTTAAATGGATGGAGTAGTTTCATCAGTAAGTTATTTATTAATGTTTTGGCTTTAGGGTATCTTGATCTCTGTTGACTGTTGAGTCTTGTTCCGAAGTAATTCTTTAAAGCAAACATTATTTAGAGCTTTAGTGAAACTCACTTTACTACTTATAGGTAATGCAAGAAAGTATATGCAAGCATACTCCATCAATGCAGCAATGCTGCGCCAGCAGATGGACAGCTTGGAGATGGAAGCCAGTTTATCTGACAGGAAGTTAAAACATCAATGTTGTCAATTTCCTGTAAGGAAATGTTTAACCCTAAAATTTTTGTCGAAATCTAAATCTTTCAAAAATATTTTATCGAAAATGTCACATCATTTTTTTGCACCATTCAGATGATACAGTTTCAAAGTGGAATCAACATTTATAAATCAAAATAATTGAAAATATTTCTAAATATCATTCATTCAGTAAGTAATGTTAAAAAAAAAAAAGGTTTATTTAACGTTTTTTTAACAGTTTGATCAGAGCTGGGAACTTTTGAATGGTGGATATCGGGATTAATGCATGATCCACTCTTTGTCTTAATCTTGAGATTAAAAAATGCTAGTTCTCCTCTTGTAATTAATCTCAAGATTAATTAACAGATCGGGATTAAGGATATCCCATTCTAAAGTTCCCAGCTCTGGTATATGAAATGTGTCTAGAAGCGCTTAACATCATCCATTATTTTTTGATATATTAAACAAATTGTTTGATTAAGCCTAAAGCACTACTTTTTTAGTTTGTTAGGAAATAAAACAGTGGTATCTATTTTGTTAGAAATCATTCACCCCAGAATTTTTATCCGCAAATTTGTCAAACAAACTATTTGTTTTATTGGTTTATTTTGAAATTGCTGAAGAAAAAGAAAGGAGTTCAATGGTTCCAAAATTTTAGTCTCATAAATTCATCAAGTTTAAATCAGTTCAATGCTTAGGTTCCATGTAATTTTGATGCGGATCGGGATCATTGATCGGCTCTGTAAATTAATGGATCTTTAAATTTAAATATATTACATATTTCAGGGTGATTTGAGGATTTTCATTCTCACACAGATTGATCTGAACTGGAGGCGTGGGCTTAAGAGCAAGGAAAATAAGTCCTCTAAGGCATTCTTCCTCATGAATCATGGTAAGTGAATACATATTAAATAGTATCTTCTCTTCTTATCTCATTTTATTTCATTCTGATATCTTACAATATAAAATCAGAAATTAATACCAGATCATTATTTTTATTTATTTCCAGGGGTGTACATTTGCTAAGATAGGATGTAGGGAAGATTCACGATTGTGCAACCCATCCTTCCAAAATAATTTGTTAAGCAACGTCATGTTCCTAAAACACTTGCAGCTTGTGGGTTGTTCAGAGCCCCACATGTGCAAAAACTACTATGATTATGGTTGTATTATTTTCAGATCGTTCTCTTATCTTTACTTATCTTATATCTTTTGGTATCAATAACAGGTTCCTCCCACTTAAATTTGTTCTCCCATAGTTATTTGTATTTTTGTTGCCAAACTTAATATTGTTATGTGTCAAAATGTGATGTATTAATCCAAATAAATAGTTATTTTAAACTGTATAATTAGTGGAAGACGTAGAAAAGGCATCAGGTACCCCTGTTCTCGTTCTGCAAGAATGGTAACATGTAAAACATTACATCCCCTTCATATCGAAATTATGATTCTATTGAATATTTACTATACAGGAGGGTATATATATCCTATATGGGGCGGTGTATATACTAAATGGGGGGGTGTATATGTACTATACAAGGGGGGTGTATATGTACTATACAAGGGGGGTGTATATATGCTACACAGGGGGTGTGTGTATACTTTACAGGGAGGGGGGTGTATATACTAAACAGGGGGGGGGGTGAATTAGATATGATACAAAGGGGGTGTATATATATATACCATACAGAGGGTGGGGTGTATATATATACTATACAGGAGGGTGTGTTTGTAAATATACTTTATTGGGGTAGGGTGTATATTGCACAGTGTGTGCCTAAAAACCGGCATTTCGACCAGGCGGTCAAAATTGACCTGGTCCGAGACGGTAAAAAAAATAAAAAAAGAGCAGTAAACATAAACTTTTTACACTGAACATAACATTAGCATAAAGTTGACATACAAATGCACACTTTTCATAAAAACAAATAATTTTTAAAAACATTTTTTCACTGATTTATACCTGTTGTCCCCAGAGGTTTTAGAATTTAAAGATGTTGACATTGTATTTACCTCCCATGAATTAGTTATGATACAAAGGGGGTGTATATATATACCATACAGGGGGTGGGGTGTATATATATACTATACAGGAGGGTGTGTTTGTAAATATACTATATTGGGGTAGGGTGTATACTACACAGTGTGTGCCTTAAAACTGGCATTTCGGCCAGGCGGTCAAAATTGACCTGGTCCGAGTCGGTAAATTTTGACCAGGCAGAAAAAAGACAAAAAAGAGCAGTAAACATAAACTTTTTACACTGAACATAAAATTAGCATAAAGTTGACATATAAATACGCACTTTTTATAAAAACAACTAATTTTTAAAAACATTTTTTCACTGATTTATACCTGTTGTCCCCAGAGGTTTCAGAATTTAAAGATGTTGACATTGTATTTACCTCCCAAGTGAAGCCGGTTTAACCTATCGACCTGTCACCTATTTGCTATATGTAGAAAGGATCTGGAATAAAACGAGACAACATTTGGTTTAAAAATGAAGGTGCTAAAAATTAAAAACCTTACCCGGTCAAAATAAATTAATAAATAATAATAAAAATAAATTAATGTTGAAACTTTTTTGTATGGTGCAACCCCTTGTTATGTTGTTACAAATCAAATACATATTCAATCTAGAGTAAATGTTTACCTACAGCACAGTGGTTATCAATTATATCAATACAATGAAGACGAAACTTATTATTTTTTTTTGGGGGGGGGGGGAAGGGGGTATAGGGCATCATAATATAAGTCTTGCAACTTATTTATAGAACATCTACATATTATATATATTCTAGAGTGAGATGATGGGCAGATTTCTCCAAGTCTGTTTGTTCAAGTTTGACATTGCAAAGCAAGGTATTCTAGCCATACATTACACAACTTTAAATAGTGCAGAAAGCTTTCTAATCAGAGCTTGTCCCTCATAGGCTGTAGGAATGAAACTATTGTCGTTTGTAATGAAATGATTATAAATTTGTTCTGTATCTTAAAAAACTCTTCTTTTTTTATTTTCAGGAACTGACCCAACAAGGAGGAGGATCAACCAATATTTTGGCTTTATTGCCAACACAGACTTGTAGAGGATCTATCTATACCTTGATCCAATCTCGGTAGTAGATCTGTAACCTGGCGAGATATCCTACCAATTGATTTACATGGATCCAATCTATATATAAACTTAAACATTCTGTCCTACCAAGTGATTTACCTGGATTTAATATCTTTAGTAGATCTGTAAGCTGGAGTGATGTATAAACATCTATATAAAACATAAACATTCTGTCTTACCAAGGGATTTACCTGGATTTAATCTCTTTAGTAGATCTGTAATCTGGAGTGATGTATAAACATCTATATATAAACATAAACATTCTGTCCTACCAAGTGATTTACCTGGATTTAATCTATTTAGTAGATCTGTAAGCTGGAGTGATGTATAAACATCTATTTATAAACAAACATTCTGTCCTACCAAGTGATTTAATCTCTTTAGTAGACCTGTAAGCTGGAGTGATGTATAAACATCTATATGTAAACATAAACATTATGTCCTACCAAGTGATTTACCTGGATTTAATCTATTTAATAGATCTGTAAGCTGGAGTGATGTATAAACATCTATATATAAACATAAACATTCTGTCCTACCAAGTGATTTATCTGGATTCAATCTCTGTAGTAGATTTGTAACCTGGAGAGATCTATAAATATAAACATTTCTTTGTGTTCTTAATAAACTGTCTTACAAAAGCTGGAGAGACATTTAACAAATCCGTTTAATTATTATTTTAAGGTCATGAAACCCTGAAAATTGTGTATAATATTGTGATTGAAAGTTACATCAGAAAATTTGCCATTATCAGCCATTATATTTAAACTAATTTAGACTACATTTCAGAGTATTTCCGATGTTCATTTATAGATCTCTCCAGGTTACAGATCTCCTGCCATAACTCAAGCAATCTTGACCAAATCCGACCGAGTGGATTGGTCAGGTTAATACCAGTATCAGACCAGTTAGGTTATTTGACCTAACCCGACCTAACATTATGCCTAGTGTGTGAATGCCTAGTTCACTTTGCCTAGATTCATGAATGCCTAGTTCGTAATGCCTAGATAACATTATGCCTAGATAACACCATGCCTAGATAACATTATGCCTATATTTCTGAATGCCTAGAAAACATTATGCCTAGATTTCATAATGCCTAGTCACCCAATGTCTAGAAAACATTAGACCGAATTGAATGCCTATAGACATTGTCAAGCAATAAAGAAATGATACTATTTCTGGTGATAAGAGTAGCTTTGCATTTACGGTTACTGCATCGCCAGTTTATAGTCTTCAATCCAGAGCCATTCCCAACATAGTTAAAGTTGTAATTGTTCCTTAATCCATCACCTCCCTTTATCCTCCGAGTTGCACTTGTGAGAGCAGCCATTGCTGCTGCGTGTCAAACTTTAACTGAAGTTGCACATTCTCAGAAGTTGTTTGCGGTTTTTTTGTAAAGTTTTACTTGATTGTCATGTTGTTATGTTCGTCATGTTTTTTATCTCTCTTTAATATTTTTATTTCTCTTTGAAATACATTGTCTAGGCATTCAATGCACTCTTATGTTATTTAGGCATAATGTTATACAGGCATTCATGAATCTAGGCATAGTGTTCTCTAGGCATTATGTTATCTAGGCATTATGAACTAGGCATTCAAAAATCTAGGCATAATGTTTTCTAGGCATTCAGAAATCAAGGCATAATGTTGTCTAGTCAATTATGAACTAGGCATTCACAAACTAGGCATTCGGGAACTAGGCATAATGTTACTGAGCCACCAAACACGACCTAGGGGAACTGGTTATGTTCCGACCAATTTGGTAATCTGACGTAACCCGACCTAATGGGACTGGTTGCACAACGTCGCTGGTTTCTAGGATAAGTTTTGGATAGGTAAAATCAAAAATTCTGACAATGTAGTTTACAAATTCTCGATTGTCACTTAAGTAATATATCCAACTGATCAGGTGAGCAGTCTTTAGCAAAATGATATGTGGGGGTGGTGAAGCTGGTCTCTCAACGGAACTAGAGCTGAGGTCGAGCACCTGCCTTTCTGCTCCACTAATGAATGTAACTCTTAAAAGTTCAATTAAACCAGCAATGTTAAACAGGTTGAAAGGTTGGGACAAGAATGAGGTTGAAAATCAGGTTTTATAAAAACAGGGCGCACAACATTTCTTTTACACCAGAATGAGATCTTTTCACCTTCTTACCTTCTTTTAATCTAAGATTAAAAAGAAGGTTTGTCTCGTTTTTTTTCCAATTCTTTAATTTTGTCTTTTCCCAGGTTTATAATTTTTAATTCACTTAAATTTAGCGAATTTACCAAAAATGAGTAACTCTATTAAGAGAGGTGGGGGTGGGGGAGGCACGCTATGAGCCTTTGTTATTTTGAACCTCTGCAGGGTCTCCACCGTGCAGTATACAGCGTTCTCGGATCTTGGATTTCATGTGTAACAAACTTTTTTAAGCCTAGTTTAACAAAAATATTACATTGGTCGGCAATTATATCAATATAATTAAGAAAAACGTGGTTCCATTTCAGTTTTTACTTTCTGCAAATTGTTGGAACGGTCTGGATATACATAAAACGTCAAGAGAAGTTGTAAATACAAGTAAAAAAAAAAACACTTTTGACCACACATAAAAGCCTTGTAAATAAGTTTTAAAAAATTGTCTTCGTTGTATTGGTAAAATAGTTTCTGGCTGGTTAAAAATCAAAGAAAGGTGGTAACTACGGTTTTGAAAAGAAAAATGTGTTAAAGTTTAAATAAATGATACAAATTCTTTGGATTCAATTTAAGAAATGAAAATTTGATTCATAAACATTCCCTCTTGATAATGTTTTCATATTCATATACAGTGATGACTAGAAAACTTTGGAATAAGAAGTCGGGGCACAGCAATTCTGCGTTGAAAACAGACACATTTCACTTAAAAAACAAATTATTTGATTCATGTATTTAATGCAGAATGCAGATAATCATTTTTCCAATCTTCTTGTTTCCTGGCTGTCCTGTTCTGCTCGTTCAATTAGCTCCAAGCCCCCGCCCCCTAGGAGGGTTAATATGCAGTTTTTAGATGCTGATCAGGCAATTTGTAGTATTTCAATATCAGCTTTAGAGTTTCTGTATTTATTTTAGTTGTTTCTGATATTGGCCATCTATGCAGGTTTATTGCTGACATTGTTGTAATGAGAACTTCCCTTTGTCAGCTGCATTACATGTATCAGTGTCTTGCAGTAATTTAGAAAGAAATTAAAAGATTAGGATCCCCCGTCTGGGGGTCAACTCCTCCTGGCTCTCTCCTATTCCTATTCCGATCATTCCCTCCTTCATCTACAGGTCTCCCAGGCACACCAGCAGCAGGCAGAACCCGAATTACATCCCCATGGTCCTCATGGTCGCCACCCCTGGGGTAGAGTGGTCGTAATCTTCATTATAGCTTTTAGTAACCCTTTGCAGTATTGTTAATTACTTAGCTATTATCTTGTCTAGCTTTACAGAGCTGCCTAATTTAGTTTTGCGAAGCTAGTAACTTTGTGGAGCTATCAACTCTGCTGAACTATTAATGTTGCGGAGCTGTTAGCTTTGTGGAGCTATTAACTCTGTGGAGCTATTAATTCTGCAGAGCTATGTATTTAGTTTAGCTATGCAGAATTATATGTATCCTTGCTTGTATATATTAATATAAATATCTATAACTAGCTAATGATAGTTGAATATATTTATCAGGCTATATTATGTTAATAGTCTGAGTTATGAATCAATATATTTGTATATAAGTCTTTCTACTTGTAAGGTTCTTGTAAGGTGCACTGCCCTCTTCGGATTTGTTTCGAGAGCGGCGAGTATTATCAATCCGTTTTAGATTTACAACACAGGTATGAGAAATACCATAGTCCTCACTTTTCACATGTATTCCCACGTGGACAGATTTTTTAAAGAACAAATAACCCGCTAAGCATGCTGTCCCATCGCTTTAAAACACGGGGAGTGTGTCTTTTGCCTATCATTGTCAGAGGTCTGCCATGAGTAATCCAGTTTCCATTGTGAGGAGGGTGAAAAACCAGTTAATGGTATTTGATTTAAAGTCTATTGAAGGCTCTGTTCCCCCTTTAAACCTGTATCAGCATGTACTTCATCCCTGATGTTTTGAGTTTCTGTATTGCTTATGTATTCATCTTTATTACTTTATCTTGTTTGGGATTAGTCATGCTTTCCACTCAGTTGTGGAGAGAAGTGTCCTTGCTATCTAGACTTCTTTACAAGTACAAGCACATAGCGCCCTTTCTCTCAACAGGCTTAGAAAGCTCTGCTGACACCCTTCCTCTGGGAGGTTTGGATACACACTGACTTTTTGTTTCTCTTATTCTGCAGTTTTCTGGTCATTATTGTATAATAAAGGATTAAAGTTTATATTCTGCTTAATTGGTCAGAATTTAAATTATTATTCATAATGACTGATAAAAAAATGCTTCTTCTCTACCCCCCCCCAAAAAAAAAGAAATATATATAACATTTTTATTTTAACCGTGTAAAAGTATAACACATGAGCCATACAATCGAAAATAAAATACAATTTTTTAACAGTAAGACTATATTTTAAGGCGATGGTGAGTTTCCGGAATGGGTTTAGATCCAGATTGAGTGGGCACACAGTAAGTTAAAGGAGTACTGATTGCCCTTGCCCTCGGCGTCAGGAACAGATAATAGATGACCATTTGTGTAGCTAGGGTGGCCTTTAGCACACCCAAGGTAAACAATAGCAAGGCATTTCAGGTTTTTCCTCGTCTGAGGCAATATTGCGTCAACAGGCTCCGTCCTTAAAGCGAAAATCAATAAATAAACCCTTAAAGTTGTAATGCACAGAGCCATTGAGAAAATGTGAATTAAAATCTAAAGTTTCTCTCTACCTTTTAGATGTGGGGGGGAGCTTACTTTGGAGACTGCTGGACATCAGGGAGATCCAATACCCCAACGTCAAGACAGACCATGGGTACTGGTATAGGGTAAGGTAGTCATACAATTCTAGCTTCTGTACCTAACTATGTCATAACCCAGTACAGGGTGCAAAGTGTACACTGGTCCTAGAACTGTCTTGGGATAAGATCTGTTGTACGCGAGTATAGGCATAATTGTGATTGGCATTTCTTTGGCGGTCTGAGAATTTTCCACCAAAAGTTTTAATCAGTGACATCAGAAGGTATAGATCTTCCCCCCTTACCATATCAACCTTTCATTTGTGCGTGAGCCTCATAGCAATACCCTATTCCAGTACCCATGAGACAGACCAAAGGTTGATGTTTTTTTCTGTCAATATCTGAAAAATGAATCCATACATAAACCGGTTTGTACTGTTCAGTACGGGACACAGGTATAAAAACCCTGTACAGTTGTTAACCATTATGTAAATTGAAAAATTGGTAGTACAGTACAGTTATGGACAGGTAGATCTAGTGGTTACTGGTTGGGTGGGGTGGGCCACTTGCTCTCAAACTCTGTTGCACTGAAAAAGATAAAAGAAAATTAGGTTATTTTAAAACGGTTTTTAAATATTTAAAATAATAAGTCGCTTTGTATTTGTTTCTATTGTTCAGCTTTCAAATAATGTTTTTTAACCTTTGTAGGTTTGGGCCAATGTCTGTTGAACTGAAAATCAGGTTTGTAAAGGAGTACTCCGACTCGTGTCCCCCCGTTACCTGGCTGGCAGCTTGGCTCATTATCCTGGATGGGTCGAGATATATCTCCAACCCCTCTTGGAAGGTTGCGGGTGTATGGCGTTGTTTTGAGTCGTGCACCGCTAAGGTTCGCCTGTTGGTCAGGTTGGGTCGACGGCTGGACGTGCACCGGCCTGGGAAGTTTGACTGAACGAAAGGGGAGGGGAGAACACAGGTTGCTGAGGTTGGAGACGGTGGATCTCAATGTTCTTTTGTTCTGTCCTTCCTGAAACAAGGTACAAGAATAGATCAATCAATGGGTTGTGTGCTAAAAAACTAATAGCTGAACTAGTATAAAATTAAAAAAGAGTTTGATTGTCTTTTTTTTATTATTGCCAAACTGTTAGCGTTGATCAAAAAAAAGTCTTGTGAACTTTCTATTCAAAAATGGGGGGGGGGGGGGTCTACATTATTTGTATCTTTTAAATCAATATTTTGATGATTTTTGTTGTTGTTCACATAACTTTAATCCCGCTTTAAATTGCGTTCTCTCTTGTCTTTGACAGAGTAAAAAATATGGTAGACTGCGTTTTTATATTTCCAAAGATTAAGTTTTTTATCAGTGTTAAAAAAAATATTATAACTTTGTTCTTCACTGTTTGAAATAATCCATGAAGAAGTTTAATTCTCATATATATTGGGGATGCTAATTTAACACAACTTTTTAAATAAAGCAGAACAGGTCTAAGACGTACAAAATAAAAAACGTTTTTTTAAGTACTCACCAGTGGTCATTGATGAGAGAGTTGAGCTATCTGAGGGTGGTTGCCGTCCCTCTCTCTCAGGAGTTATCCAACCTGATGAGGGGAGCTCCAGTAGTGGAATTCATCTTTTTCCTGAGGTCTAATCAAGGTACACATGTCAATAAATTAGAAAGTCTTTTTATAAGAAAATCGAAAGAATCTACAATAAAATATAATGAGAGGCAAAAATGTACCCATAGTGGTAGGGTTCTGCTACTCTTAGACCTTCGTTCTTTATGTTAACAACATTTTAAACTTCGGCTAGCCAACAGTGATGAAAAAAGGAACAATTCTTATTTTGCAATGTAACAAATTCTAAAAAATTTGACTAAAAATCCTTTTTTAAGCAAGAAAACTAATTAAATCTTACATATTAGAGTGATGCAGAGCGAAAAGACAGAGACGATTAGGGAAATCGTTCCCATGTCAGGATGAGTCAGATTCAACAGTTTCTCCTGGACCATGACAGTCTCAAGGTGAACAGAAGATGGATGAAGAGGGAGGGGACTGGACTCGGTGGTCAACAACGATGTCGTCATCAATACAGTCCTGGTTACCTGCTCCGTCTCAGACTGAACTTCCGAGGACTTGAGGACCGACACCTCCAACCAGTCGTAGGTGGGGTTGAGAATCATAGATTCCCACTTCTCAGATTGAAACCGTTCACAAATTGCCTAGGGTTAAAAAAGGTATTTTTTATTCATAGCCGGGTTGGGATCAAAGAGAATAGAATATAGAGGGGAATTTACTCGAAAGCAACCATTTTGTTGTACTGTTTCCATACTACAGGTGTATTTCACATATTTGTGCTATAACCTTTTGAACCCTGGAACATCGTTTTTTAGAAAATCTAAAATTAATGTTAAAAGAAAATCAAATTATAAAATGGGCTGGTTTCATAATTGACTAATAATCATTTCACATGGGCTCTAACCTTACAATCAAATGATGTGTTTTATTCCCCTAATCATTTTATAAAGTTTTGTGTTAACTCTACTGCATATAATTTGTGAACATTTACATGATTTGTACATTTTGAACTCCCTTTCAGACTGAAAGGGACTGAAAAAAATCATACCAAGAGATTCTCTAAATTCCTCTCTAATATATATTCTATTCTCTTTGGTTGGGATACTTAAAAATCCAGTATACCCGAGCAACCCCTCTCTAAATCCCGTGTTTGAGGTCTAAAATATTTAGAATCTACAAAAAATTGCACAATTTGTATACATTTAAAAATATTCCACAATAAGAGTTATTTAACAAATACAGGGGGGGGTAAACAATCCACCCTACCCTATCCCCCCTCCCAACAAGAATGGAGTTAATAAAAGAAAAATCAAAAGTAAACGGTCTCTTTGGCGTTTTTTCAACTTTTTTCTCATAATAAAGGAAGCTGATAATATTTTCCTTACTTTAATGTGAAGTTTGGTGTTGAGAGGTTGGCAGGTCGTGTCTTCAGGGTCTACACATTCTGTTTGGACCCTGACCCAGTCTAGCTCGTTGGGGACCCGAGCAATCCATACAACCTGGTATATAATCATTAATTTTAATTATTAATTTTTAAAAATTTTCCCCTCTGGTTCTAATCCCCCTCACCCTTTATTTCCTTTTGTGACAGTTATCTACAGTAAATCAATTTAATTTTGTATTTTTGCCTAAGATTTCAGTTAATATTCTTCTTTTTTCAGAATGCAGAACTTTTTGGCATTGAAAGAAAAAGAAACAAAATTTCACGCGGAAAAGAAACACCCTGTTTGTCTCTGAGGGGAGTGCTGAGCATATCTATGTATATCTAAACATCATTACTTTACAAATTCAGGTGAGGGGGTTTTCATCAAACTCTCAAGCACGTGTAAACCCTACAATAGTTCTTAAAAGGAAACCCGAACCCGTGTTACATACTACTCTGAGATAGCTTTGCTCAACTCAGCCTGGGTACAGTTGTCATCATCACTCTAAATAAAACATGCAAAAAATATGTTGGTTTTTATTTTCTTTCAAAAATATCCAAACATTTTCTAGAACATTTTAAACTTTGGGAATTGTCAGTATTAAAAGACTGTAAATTGGTTTTAGATCGGTTTTTTTTCATGCCCTTTTAAGCAGGTGGTCTTCGGTTCTAGTTCTAGTTTTTTTATCAATTTCACTGAGCAAATAAAGAAAGACTGAACTCCATTGCTGTTAATGGATAAGAGGTAGAAAATAAATGTTCTGAAGAAATGCCAGTTCCGAAACTTCGTAATTTCCGGAATGAAGATGAGGCAGTTACAGGGCACTATATAGCTTCAGGGGAGCTAATTACTTGTAGAATAGATATATTTTTTCCTCCATTTGAGAGATATGAGAAAATATACTGACAGCTGCTTCACGGTTTCATTGTGGAAATTGGAAGATTTTAGAAAGATTAGAGAAAGAAAGAAAAATTGAGAGCAAGCCGGCACTCTCCAAAACTAAAACGGTAAGTTGCGAGAAGAGGTTAGAAATCTTTCAAAATCCACAAAGAACACATGCATGTACTCACATAGAAGTCCAAAAAGCTTCAACTTTGCGATCTATTTCACTGAGGAATGAGGATGTGGCATTTACGGGGCACTATATAGCTTCAATAGAATAGATATATTGTTACCTGGACACAGCAATAAAATCCAAAGCATTATTATGCCCCCCCCCCCCCAAATATTATTTGCATTTTTTTGGATTGACAAGTTAATTTATAAATTAAGAAAAACTTGTTCAAACTATAACCCTTTCATATTCCTGAGTTTTTTATTGGAATGTTTCTTTTTTTAAGAATTTTTCATGATACCTCTTTAATCTCTGTTTTTCTGGAGTTTTCTCATCTTTTTAGTGTCATTTTTTATATCAACTTCCCAATTCAATTTTTGTTGAAAGGTCCAATACCAAGGAATGTTAGTGACGTCAAAAAATACTGTTTTGTTGCCATGTCATACCTGAAAACAAAGTGATTTAAAAAATTTAAATTGGTATGGATCGAATTTATCCTATCTATCCTACTCACTTTCCTCCCTCATACTCCCTATCCTACATCCTACTCCCTTTCCCACTTTATACTACTCTCTTCCTGTAACCAGTGCTTAGGATCTGAATCATAAACCAGCTCCGCAAGATTTTGGGTTCATGGATCTGGATCCGCAAAAATGTGCAGATCCACGGATCCAAATGGTAAAAAATCAACCAAAAACAGCAAAAAAAAAAAAATTTTACTCATAGAACCAAAATCTGAACTTTAGAAAAAAAAAGATTATAAAAATTTCCTCATATCTGAATGGTTCTCAAGTTTTAGGATAAAAATAACAAAAAATTTGAAAATTTTTTTTGGTTGAAAAAATTCAGTAAATCTTAAAGAAAAGACCTGGATCCAGATCCACTTTTTTCCAGTGTGGATCCAGGATCCGCATGCCTTATCACTTGGTAGGAATTAATGTTTATGTTTTTATATAGATGTTTTTATATCACTCCAGCTTATAGATCTACCAAGAGATTAAATCCAGGTAGATCACTTGGTAGGAATGAATGTTTATGTTTATATAGATGTTTATATATCACTCCAGCGTATAGATTTACTACAGAGATTTGATCAAGGTATATCACTTAGTATAGTAGAACACCAACCCAATGATTATTTATCTCTCCAGCTTATAGATCTACTACAGAGATTGGATCCTGGGATATCAATTAGGAAAGGGGAACAAGAACGGATTTCTGCATACCAAGTCACCAGACCAAACTTTACCTTAAGAAATGAAATCTTCAAAATATGTATTTTTTTCAAAAAAAGAAGTTTTAAATAGAACCTCAGAATCAGTTCTTAGAGTCACAAGATTTTGGTTTCCTGGATCCAGATCCAAGGGGTTAAAAATAGGGTGAACCTGAAAAAACCACACATAATACAAATTCTTCTCTAATTGTTTAATGCATTATGATTGAAACAGTTTTATTGGATAAATTTTAGTGGCTTCATATTTATTTGAGTATTTGGAAACTTTCAGTAGTCTTCCTTCTGGATTTGACGGCCTTCTTTCTCTATAACAGCTTGCAGTTGGTGGGGCAGAGATGCCATCAAATGTCTACATAGGAACATCCTTGCACACTCCACACGCCTCTGCTCATGCTCATCTGACATTTTCTGTACCTTATACTTGTGGTATGCCTTATATCCATATTTTTCCATGATTCTTACAACTGATGTTAGAGAGACTCCAACTCTTTTAGAAACAGACTAGGTGCTCCTGTATTCCTTATTGTTCATCAGTCTCTTCACCTGAGTCCCAAACTAAAGAACGAAAAGTTTTGACTTAAATTTTAAGTTCATGGTAAAAATGCCACTTCTGACTTAATTTAAACCTGAACTTTAACCCTGAGGTTAAATATTTAACCCTGTGGTTAAATATTTAACCTAGGTTAACCCTGTGGTTAAATATTTAACTCACCGAAATTGACAAGTTAAAATTTAAACACAGGGTTTAAATTTTAAAATCCTGCATTTTCCCTATTTGTCTATTATTCAATCATCATTCAGCTGAGAAAGTGGCATTCAACTTTACGATATATCTAAACGTGAAAACCTTGTTAAAGAAATTTCTTGTTTTAGATAAATTAATTTTTGGATGTAAACCCAATAAACAGTTGTATGTTTTCGGTAACGTAAGAACAGCTGATTAGCGATGGTTATGTAATATTCTCCGTAAATCCTTTTCTCTGATTGGTTCAGATTTTCCCGGGAAATTCAAATTTAAAATTGAGAAAGTTTAATATTTAAGTAGCTATTCATTATTTTACAGAACTTTTAACCTCGAACTAGACTAGGGCAATCTTTTTTCCTGGAAGAGAGGGTTGTCCGTTCCCCTTTAGGTGATTAGCACAGAACCCATACATTGCAAACTTCTTCTGGTAGACAACAAAGCTTCTCAGGCTTTTATTCGATTGCATTGAGAGTGTCAGGACTGGGGACTGCACCAATATACAGTCACTTTATTATTTTACCATCACTGGCATGTGGCTTTTTCTGGAGATAGGTCTCTATCTCTGATTTCAAGATGGATTTAAGCTTTTTATCCATTTTTTCTTGGTAGATCCACTATCAACTGGTCCTAAAATAATAGTTTTGCGGATTTTCATCCATTATTTTATGGATTTTCTTAGTAATAATCCAAAAAGTCCGTTTTGTGTGTTTTTTTAGGGTCACCCTTTATCAACAAGGCACATGTTTAATCAATCTGCATTAAGTTTGGTAATTTATTGGAGAATGATTTCTTTGACACCTGGCCCCCTATCAATTTTGAAGATGGACCTTAGAACCATAGACATGAATAAATTAGGCCATACTGCCAAACCGTCAGGCCCCCTAACCTACCCTAGATGTGGCACTCGGCCTCCTAGCAGCAGTGCTTGGCCCCTAGACTGTCCTAGCCGCAGCAATTGACTCAGCAAATAATCTTGACCTAACCTAACCCTAAAAAATACAAAATGAATAATAACAATTTATAAAATATTACTGGTAACATCAAAAATTGATAAGGGGGGGGGGGGGTTCTAAACATCATATTCTTGATCATACCTTGAAATCCATGTTTCATAAAATAACAATTTGACAAAACTTTAACAAAACTAATCAAAATTGTATGAGATTACTTACTAGAAAATGGCCAGCTAATATTCACAAAAACACGATAAAACCACTGATTTTCTGAAATATCTGTTACTGCAGTTTTTAGTTATTCGAAAACCATATTTGAATTTGGTCACTTGGTGGATTAGTTTAGCGCATGCCCAAAGTGAAATTTTGACTTGGCACATGCACAGAATACAAATTAAATGTCATCTTAAATCCAGATTTAATAATATTGTTTTTTTTTAAACAAATGATAATATAAATTTCAAACAGTTTTTGAGAAAAAAATATTCATTTTTTTTATTTCTTTTATTTTCCTTATCATTAAAATGTTCTTATATTTAAAAATAATGAATGTTTGATTCAAAATGCTGGAATTTTTTTTAATCATCACCAATTTATAATTATCAAATAAGATTAAATGTATATGTATTTGGTTTAGTAATTGGTATCAAAAAACTTAAAATAACATTAAATTTTAAAAGAATGTATTTTTGGGAAATTTTTGTTAAAAAATAATAAATATTATTTACAAAAATATTGATAGGCATTTAAGAAGATCCAGCTTTGTTTGCTGAATTTTGCAGTGTTTTAACCCTATAAAGGCTGGGGGGTCTGAATCTATGCATAGCCTAGGGGGTGGGGGGGCGTTTTGTACCCCCCTAAGAAAAGGCCTTAGCAAATAGGTATAGGGTTGAAATGTATGTTCATAGCCCAATTTTTCATGGCCAGCTCAAAGAAGGGAGGATGGTAAAAAATGCCTAGAAATGGGTAAAAAAAAATTAAATAAAATATTTTTTGTTTTAAACAAATATCAAAATGTGACACATGTTTCTACACATTCATTTTTCAGGGGCTTTTCAAAAATATAGTTTTTAGATCTGTAGTTTAAGTCACAAAAAAGTTTTGGGCTATTTTACAATTATTTCACAGACCGGGCTTTTTTCCGCCCTGTACCCTACCCTGTAAATTAAAAAAAATATTTTTTTAGCAACAAATCCTTTAAATTACTTTTCAATAAAAGTCACAAAATTTCAAAGTGGTGGTGTCAAAAATGAGTGCTAGGACAAAACTAACTATGGGGCACCAAACACTTGCAGATTTATGTTAAAGAGACAATGATGGAAATTTGAAGAAATCAACACTTTTAAACTAAAACACTGACTCATTGGCACTAATCTATGAATGGAAGGTTAATTTAACCTACGTCTAAGAAGGTCAAGCTGTGCCTCTTGATCACAGTTTGACATTATAACCACATTTTTTGCATTATGTTATCTCTTCAAAAGTGTATTTTTCCAGCAGGAACAATGATAGCAAATTAGGGTTAAAACACGACGATATCTTTTACAGTATTGATGAAATAAAGGTTTAAAAGGTAGTGGTAGGAATCGTTTTTAACAAACAACATTTCTTTATAATAGAACTATGTTGGACCCTACCTCTACCTACATTTATCCAAGCCCCGACTAAAGTCTAATATCTGGCTTTTATTTAATCTCCTGATTTCTTTAAGAGCAATAAAAGCAATAATTTTGATACAGAGTGTGTTTTGCAGTTGTAATAATAGTAATGTGTAAAGATTAGTTATAATAAATAAAATCATTGTGTTCCCAAAAAATGTCCATGGAAAATTCAAATAGTATAGTTTAATAGCAAAGTTACAAGGATTGATTTTTAAAAAAAAAATTTAGACATTGCAACCTACGTCAAATCCTTTGCTTGTGTCAAATCTACACAGTTTAACCTCAATATCCATTGGGATTAATTCTGTAGGATATCCTTAAAAAATTAAATTAAAATAAGGGATGACTGCTCAATTCGTGTATTCACAATTCAAAAGTATAAACCTCTGCTGGTTTATTTATTTAATGTATTGGATTCGTCTTTAAAAATGTTCAAAATTAAACCCTAAACATCTCCAATACAGTAAATACTGAATTTTATATACACCCTGTACTAGAGCTAGGTTTATTCTAAAAAATAAATTAAATTTATGCTAATACAGTGTACACTTTATGTACAGTAGGGGAGGAAGGGGGAGAGGGGTGGAGGGATTGTTATACGGTGGTAGGCGATTATTTCAATATAATGAAGACGACTTTCGATTTCAATTTTGAGGTATTTCCAGCTTTTGAACAGCAGGAATACATAAAAACACGAAAAATAAGAGAAGCTGTCAATTAAAAAAGCTTCTCTTTAATTACTTTTAATCCGAAAAAAGCTTGTTAACAATTAAAACTAAAATGCTAACTTGATTTTGTCTTTTGATTTTATTTCCCAATATTGTACATAATGCCTTATGATTACAATTTATTAATATTTATTTATATCATAAATTTATATATGGCCCACTTTTTTATTAGCTAACATGACCCAAAAATTTTTCACAAATTATGAAATTTTCCAAATTCAAAGTTTTTAATAATTTTTGCTTTGATTATTTTAAGTTTTCAAATTTAGTCTTTATCTAGGATTTCTATTTCAAATAATTTTGACAATTTTTTAACACATCTCAATAATACACATTCTGAAGATCCTTTTATCAGACTGATTTCTTGGAAATCTAAATCTCATAAAAATAAATGGTCAATATTTGAACAATTTTCAATCAAAACTGAATTGAATTTTGTCAATGCCAATGGGGGGGGGGGGGGTTCTAGAAAAAGGCCTTATAGAATAGGTATAGCCCAATTTTTAAAGGCCACCTCATTGAAAAAAGTTAGACCTATGATTTTAATGATTTGGTTGCTAGGGAGGGTGATAAAAACTGCCAAAAAATAGGGTTAATAATGAACAAATATTTTTTTTGTTTTAAAGAAATAACAAAGTGTCAGCGAGGGTAGAGAACTCCATGTGTTTATTTCTAAAATGACGTTTAAAATGACGAAAACTGGATTGTGCGAGTACAGTGTGAACCAAAAAATTATAGTGGAAAAATAGTTATTTCAGAGGTGTACGCATTTTTAGTACTGCAGTATACTGTTTCTGGGCTCTAAAAGTAAACACAAGAAGGATGTTACAGCCTGACATGGGATCCATCTTTCACAGAAAAAATCATTGAAATATTCTAGTTATAGGAAACTATTATGTGAATTATCAAAATAATCAAAATAAAATGCTTTTATCCTCCTCAGATACTTGTGGAGATGCATCTATTCTTGTTTACAAACACTGCCTAGAGAGAACTGGTTTCAATATGTACGCAGAGAATATGCAACAGCAATAAACTTACCCTGCCTTATTACCTGGTGTGAACGAAACTAGGGCTGGGCGCGTTAACGGTGGAACGATCGTTCTTTGCCGAGAACTCCCGCCCCTCCCCCCCGCTCTCGCAAAATTATACATTGCTCAGAATTATCTAAGCTTATTCTTTTAACCCTAAATTTAAAATATATAATTTAAAGTATTATTTACGGCCGTGAGGAACTTTTTATTTAAAAATTGTATTTTTTTTACTTTTTAACCAACTCTTTTAACTATAAAACTTTTGTCTTTGATGTAATTGTCCGTTACTAAGAACGGAACAGGGGATGGAAACGTTCTTAATTAAGAACAGAACAAGAGGGATGCAACCGTTCTTCAACTAAGAATGCCAAGAACGGAACGGAACAAGAAGACCGTTCTTCTACTCAGAACGGAACGGAACGGGATGGAACGCAACAAGAATGGAACGATAAAAAGAAGAGGAACAAGAACGGAACGATTTAGCTGAAGGCCCTCGTTCTAGAACGGAACGGAATGATTTTAAAAAAGTCGGAACGTGCCCAGCCCTAAACGAAACACAGATGACCTTACATATAATCTTTTGAAATCCCAAATAGAGAGTACTTTTGTAAATCAGCGCCGACACTCTCGAGTATTAACACCAAACTCCCTTTCGATTAAAAAAATCAATTCATGAAAAGCTTAATGAATGCCAGCAGAGATATTGATAAAACAGATAAAACTGTTAAGAATAGATCAAATTCAATTATTCCCTCATCTTCTACAGAGTAGTGCACTGCCAAATTTTCAAAGTTATTCATTGAAAAAATCTTAATATAGATATTCGTTAATATTCAAATTAGATTCATGATAGGCTTAACAAAGGGGTATTTGAGGCAGCTACCCCTTCCCCTACACCTATTTCACGATAAATATTTATGAAATAGCATGGTCAAAGGCTTTTCAAAAAATGTATAATTTATTATTTTTTGGACTTTTGTTTTTTACAAATATTTTTACTATAAAACTGGATTTTGCTAAAAAAAATGCAAATTTGCAAAAATAGAGCACAAAAGCTTTCCAATTATGTATCATTTGTCATATTTGGACATCAAACATGGAATTTAGTGTTGGAGGTCAGCTTAACCTGGTTTCCAAGTACCCCAGCAGGGAAATTTTGATCTTTTCTTCAAAAACCCGTCGAAAAATTAATTATAACATTAAAACCATTAAAGTTATACAGACATTTCATTTCAATTTTATTTAGTAAGATATTGCATCAAAATAAATTATTTAATCTAAATAATGCAGAAAATGTTTTTAAATCCAAACATTTATATTTACAAATGTCCTTTGGCAAAATAAGCTTAATTTTGAATATAGGAAGGTAAAAAAAGAACACAAATCCGAGTAAGGAGGGGGGGATGTTTCAACAGTTTCATATTCAAAAAGGATGAATTTAAAATTGATACAAATAATTCATACAAATTGCAAATTAAAATCCGATTTTTTTCAGATTTTAATTCTTTTTTCCAATATTGTGATTTTGCAATTATTTTTTAAGAGACAATGATTTTCATGTGCAAAAAAGGAAATTTTTTTAAAACTATTGTGGACTTAACAAATACCAAAAATGGCTCAGTAACATCTCGACATATAACATTTCACCATATAACATTTCGCCATGTATAAACTTTTATTTAAATATTATTTTTACAACAAATTCAGTTGACATTAGCGGTAATTCTAAGATTTATTTTGCCGCAATTTAAACTTTTGCAATATCTTGAAAATATTTTGCAAACTTATAACATGAATCAATATTTGAGGGATTTGATGGTTTAGATCAAATATGATTTAACCATACTAATCTGGAATGAAAGTTGGAGGGGGGGGGGGGGTGGACATTTTTTTATCATAGTAGATATCTTAATGTGCAGTTCTAATTTTACTTGCGTTATGAGCATGCCAAAAAAAAAAAACACGATGCCCTAACCAAAAAATCAAATCTACAGATTTTCAATAAAATCTTTCATAAAGATTAGGAGTTCAATTAATTTTCATAAATCTAAAATAGGTATTTTAAAACAAAAAAAGGTTAATAATCGTTGTTGAAGACCCCAAAATACCATGTTTAAAATACAGTTCATAAAAAATTGTTCCCATTATGTTTTTTGTATTGTTACAGATATTTTAAAATAAATCCCTCAGAGTTTTATGAATCTGTAAAAGTATCCTGCTGAAGATAACCTTTCGTAAAAAGTCCAGTTTAAAGCTTTTATGATTTTCGCAGAATTCTAAATTTTATCTTTGAACTGCAATAATTTTCTTTTTTAATTATTTTGTTATTGATACATTTTTCGGCATTTTCTGAAACACTGAAAAATATTGACATAATTTTGCAATTTTGAAAACAACGATATCTACCCCATCACTGCTCGGATGAAGGTTAAAATGGTCCAACTGTGAACAGTGCATGTCATGAACTTCCAACGACATGCATTGCCCATCACATAGAAAAAAGAATATGGTAGAGATTCTTTTTTAAACTAAAAATGATTAGCTTACGAACTTATTCTCTTGACAAAGTTAGGACAAGTTAAACAATAAATTTTGTTCATTTTATCTTTTTTCTAAATAAATAGGATTTAGGAGCTTTTCTCATTTTCTGTCACTACAAAAATTAATCAAATGTCTTTTTTCCTTCTTAAGAAGAAAAAAACAGAAGACACATAAGAACTTCTTTTTCTTTGATTGAAATTTTGGTTTAATTGGAATAGATCATTAAGCCAAAACTCCCATGCTGTATATTTTGGAATTGGAAATTGATCTCCATCTTTTACAGACCTACGGATTCTCGTATTGGTCATACCCTGCAGGGATAAGTTTAATTAGTCGAGATCAAGCGTTGATGCCCAAACTTGAAAGTCTCACATTGGATATCAAGATCAATACTTCAAGATTAACTATACTTCTTACCCCTGAATATGTAGATTTCAGTTTAATAAAATACTTGATTCTTTGTGGCTTTGCTTAAAAAAAAAGTTACTACTACTTTCATTTAAATTTGTATTAGTTATTATTGTAACAAATTAAAATCTGTAATTTAAAAGCAAATTTGCAATTATAATATTGATATCGAATCTGCATACTGTACAGTGTACACTATGCACTGCACACTGTACACTGTACACTGTACACTGTACACTGTACACTGTACACTGTACACTGTACACTGTACACTGTACACTGTACACTGTACACTGTACACTGTACACTGTACACTGTACACTGTGCACTGTACACAGTACACTGTACACTGTACACTGTACACTGTACACTGTACACTGTACACTGCAAACTGTACACTGTACACTGTAAACTGTACACTGTACACTGTATACCTGCAACATACTAAAGAGTTTACAGTTTTATATTTGTGAACAATGTGACATTGGTCTCATACCAAGGCACAATTCTTTAACAGAGCAATAAAGTTTAAAGAAAGAGAAAAATAAAGATTTCTGCCAAGAAAATAAATTACAGTAGATTTGTACAGCACTGCGTCTTAACTCAACTTTTATGCAAGAGAATAAACTATAACGCCGACAGAATCAAGAGATAGAAATTAATGAATCAAGAGCTGGAAAATATGAAGAGAATAAATTAAATCAAGAGCTGGAAAATATGAAGAGAATAGATAAAATCAAGAGCTGGAATATATGAAGAGAATAGATTAACTAAAGAACTGGAAATTGAGGAAGAGAATAGATTAAATCAAGAGCTGGAAACTAATGAAGAGAATAGTTTAAATCAATAGCTGGAAACTAATGAAGAGAATAGATTAAATCAAGAGTAGGAAACTAATGAAGAGAATTGATTAAATCAAGAGCTGGAGACTAATGAAGAGAATAGATTAAATCAAGAGCTGGAAACTAAGGAAGAGAATAGATTAAATCAAGAGCTGGAATCTAATGAAGAGAATATATTAAATCATGAGCTGGAAACTAATGAACAGAATAGATTAAAGCAAGAGCTGGAAACTAATGAAGAGATTTGATTAAATCAAGAGCTGGAAATTAATAAAGAGAATAGATTAAATCAAGAGTTGGAAACTAGTTAACAGAATAGATAAAATCAAGAATTGGAAATTAATGAAGAGAATATATTAAATCAAGAGTTGGAAACTAGTTAACAGAATAGATAAAATCAAGAATTGGAAATTAATGAAGAGATTATAAGAAGAGCTGAAAACTAATAAAGAGAATAGATTATATTAAGAGCTGAGAATTAATGAAGAGAATAGATTAAAACTTTGAAAGAATTAAGAGTTTGAAATTAATAAAAGCTAAAATGCATGAAGTTTCACTTATCCTCAACAATTGATAATTTTCAAATGTGGTTTTTCTTTTGTCATTGTTGTGTATGTGACAAATATTTTTGATGGTTATAATGACGTAGATTTCTGACAAACAACAAATTTTTTTGTTTTATGTCATCTAAAATATATTTACATTTATCATTGTCTGCCATTCCTCTTTCTTAAGATTAAATTCCTTAGTTCTCACAAAGAGAAGAAGTAAGAATGTACAATTCTACATCACAAAGGATTATATCTGGAGCAAAGAATGCTTTACCTGCATGCTATCAATAACCTCACATATTTGATAGAGGAAATGGTATTGAATACATATTTTATTAAAGATCTATAGATCGTTATCGGAACAACCAATGTAATCATTATAATTGAAATAGTTTATAAAGTGAAATTATGAAAACTATTCAAAATTATAATTTCAACTTGATTTCATTGGCGAATCCTACCATCATAAGATATTCTTATTTCTTTAGGCAGTTTTGTTTTAACAACCAGTTTTAACTTTCAGGTGTTAGTGTCATGTTATGATTAAATGGACTGTAAACATTATTTCAAATGACACTTCATCTTAAGAGTGAAATGAAATTAATTCATATTTCATATTTTTATTCAACTACAAAGCACGAAATAATACAAATAAAAAAATCACAATTTACTATGTAGTTTGGACCCGCCAAACCAGAGTTGGGTTGTTTTGATTGGCTGGCCCATTATAAGCGAATAAGAATTGTAAAAAATGGATGGATGTACACTGTACAGTGTACATTTTAAACAAAAGGAATAAGGTAAGGAGGGGGTGAAAAAGTATAAGAGAAATTGTGGGTACTCAGCGGAAGGGTTGTAACAGAGAGTAACATATATTATTAGAATCATCTTTCATTTCTTCGTCTCTGAAGTAAAAATCCTCAACTTACTTTTGCAAGAAAATCACAATTGAGAACAGTCAATTTTTCTGTTACACAATAAGAGTAATGTGATTCTCTAACAGACAAAACTTTGTTGAACAGATATATCTATAAAATAAGGAACAGTGTGTTTTAATAATTTAATTCAAATAAAAGGAAAGGGTCTTATTAATAACTTAAAGTTTTAAGTTTCCTGGACCAATTTGGACTTGAAAACATCAAGTGAGTAGTGAAGAATGTTTTGCAAGAACCTTATGAGAAGCATTTTAAACACTTCTCAAAGATGTGTTAAATCAAAGAATTTCTATTACAAATTAAAAAGGCATTAAAAAGATATTATCTATTTTCCCATTTAGTGAAAAGATTTTTCTATTTCTAGAAATAATCTTTAGATGTGTGTGTGTGTGTGTGTGTACAATATTTCCCTATAATAATACTGTAAAAATAGTTTGAGATTAGCCATTTGTTTTCTTTCATTGTTTTTGTGTAAACATTATCATATTATGAAAGAGGGAAGTGCAAGAAAACAGTGACAAAGAAAATTAAATTCATTACATTTGTTATTCAAAAAGAATAAAAAAGAAATAAGTTTTTTGTAAAAGTTTTTAATTTAAAATGTGAAATCATTGCATACATTTTAGGTGGAACCAACCAATATATAAGCCCTGTCTCAAATTTAAGCCGCAGCTCAAATTCTTTAAATTCAGCCTCAGGACTAACCATTAAGGGTGATTGATTTATGACTTTTTTAGAAATCAGCCAGCCGCCCACCTGAGGTCGCTTAGTTTTTACTTAAAAAAAATATTGTAGTCAAAAAAACATTTCAAAATCGTCCATAAGACCTAAAAAAAATATTTCAAAAATGAATATAAATATGATACATCATTTTCTTGGGAATTTTGTGTTGAATTCAGATTTGAAAACCATTTTTAAATATATTATAATCTAAAGAAGTTATGGCCAAATAACGTTTTTTTTAGCTCTAACTCACTCAATTTTCAATTTTTAAAAAAATGCTTTTTAGATTTGGATTCAGCATTTAATTTCCAAGAAATTGATGTAAAACATGATATTAAAAAATTTAAAAATAAAATTTTTTTTGTGACCTTACAGTGAATTTTACGATATTATATCGTTAAATCGCAACTAAAAATATAAATTTAAAGGAATTAAAACGTGGGGGGGCGGGGAGGGGTGCGAACTGGTTTTCTTCAACATATAACTTTGGATTAAAACAATTTTGGAAAACATTCCTTGAGAATTTATGAAAGAAGTTATGGTTTAATTAAATCCAAACTAATTGGTTGAAATTCCCCCTCTTAAATTATTCAGAACACAGGCGTAATATGATATTTAATGAGACAAGGATATTTTCTTAATTCCACTATTTTAAATATTTTGTAAAATTGTGAATGTTTCACTGCTAAGTTAAAAAAACAAATGATAATTCAAATTTTGATTTTTATGTCCACAAATAACTTGTAAAATAACAATAAAAATAATAAAAAAAAAAAACAGTTTTAAGAACAAACAACAGTTTTGTGATCAAACAACAGTTTTGAGAACAAACAACAGTTTTCAGAACAAACAACAGTTTTGAGAACAAACAACAGTTTTGGGAACAAACAACAGTTTTTGGGAACAAACAACAGTTTTGGGAACAAACAACAGTTTTGAGAAAAAAACAACAGTTTTAAGAACAAACAACAGTTTTGAGATAAAACAACAGTTTTAAGAACAAACAACAGTTTTGAGAACAAACAACAGTTTTAAGAACAAACGAAATTTTCCATTAACAATGGTGTCATGTAGAAAAAATAACAATCAATGGAGGAACAAAAACTAACGAAAAAACTGTTTAAAAGAAAAATCTGTGAAAATAAACAACTTTTTTTCATGTGCATAAACTTAGTCTTTGCTATCTTCTTCACCCTGTAATTCATAAACATGATTCTAATATTGTATGTAAGCAGTAAAAATGTAGGAGAGACCATTATAGCATGATTTTTAACATCCATATATTCTGTCTGATTAAAAATAATATCTGCATCCATACTCCTATAATTTGCTTTATACTTAAAAAAATGCAAGTTTATAATTACATACAGAGTTTATAATTACATACATCTATTAAAAAAATATAACAATGTATAAAGCAAATGACCTTATGCCGCAATCATGTTGACTAGTATAATTTGTGTAACTTCCTACGTTCTCAAGTAATTCAGGGGCATCATAATTTGTAGTATTAAGTGAGGGGTCTTCCATAACAGCACTAGATACTGGTGTATATTCTGTCTCATGTGTATTAGTTTTCTTAGTGGAAAAATTGGAGAGTATTTCAGAGGCATAGGTAACAGCAGTGGTGTCATTGAGGAATCTGTCAGATTCAACAGGGGCGTAAACTGTAGTATATCCTGTACCGTTTGCATTAGTTTTCTTGGTGGGAAAATTGGAGAGTATTTCAGGGGCATAAATAACAGCAATGGTTTCATTCAGGGATTTCACGGTTTTAACAGGGGTGTTCACAGTTCGATCACTATAAAGTGGGTCTGTTGCACTTATGTTCAATGGCTTGGAATTGTGGTTGGCATTATTGTCCTTATTGTCTCAGGGAAACCTGGGGTGGCAACAGTAACATTTTCAGTTAATGAGTCCTCGTCATAATAATCCATATTGAACATGTTTTTCTTCAAACGCCAGGCGCGAGAATGAACATCAACTAGAAATATCATGAACAATGGAGTAGTTCTCATTTTTAAACATAGGTAAGCAGTAAAGATGTAATGAGGTGTTCTCAGCTGCATATCGACTGTTGAATGTGACATCGGTCTGTGCCATTCCAGGGTGATAGCTTGAAGAAAAATTTGCCTTCTGGATCTTTGGGTTAGTAGCTAGGGTCTATAATCAACCACTTGCTCTGTGCAGTGAGTACCATATTGTCCTGCGATAAGCCCGTTTCCGAAGCCCCATTGTACCGTGCCACATATTAGCTTTTTTCTTTTCCGGCAGCCATGAGCCAACACTATTTCCCCTTCCGGGCCACCACATTTGACTCTTCCAGGCAAAACTACTTTTTTAAATGGTATATTTAGGGCCTTTAAAGTGTGATTTTTAAAAATCCAGCCATGTCATGCAAAAAAGCACAACTCAAACCATTTTTTCAATTCTACTTAAGATTGATATTTTGTGTGTTGAATTCTTAAACTGTTTAACAATGAAATTTTTGATTAATTTAACCTTGGAATCGGGATTTAGAGTATCATGTCGTCTTGACAGTCTCATCCTTTGTGGGTAACCCTGTATGTGAGAAACATAAAAGAAACTACGAAAAATCACTCATTCAACAACTCATCTCATCTCAACCAGTCTCTATCACTCACCTCACTTCACCTAACCTTATCAAACACACTTTTAACAATCACTTCTCATTCACTCACTCTTGTTACACTGAATTAAAATTTCATACCTGACAAAAAATGATTAATGTTTGCTTTAAAAAAAAATCATGAAAAACATACAAAAAACAACTACAAATTACAAAAAAATCATATTTATTTCCTAATAGTTCTAATTAAAAAAACTAAAGAATATAACAAAAAATATAAACAAAGACAAAAAACTTTTAAGGAAAAGTAACAAAAATAACATTTCACAAATAACAAAAAAATATAATTAAACAAAGACACAAAACTTTTAAGGAAAAATAACAAAAATAACATTTCACAAATAACAAAAAAATATAATAAAACAAAGACACAAAACTTTTAAGGAAAAATGACAAAAATAACATTTCACAAATATTTTCAATTATTAAAATATCAATCTTTTATGTGCTAACAAAAGAGGTTACTAACTCAGATTTACTTGATACTTGGAATCTGCAACTTTTTCTATGAAAAAGTAATAGCCAGGGGTGTATATTTCTTAAAAAATTGAGGTCCCCTCACTCTCTGACAGTAATTTTTTTTATCTAAGAAGTTCAACATTTTTTTAGGGGGTTATTGGCAGAATTGGGATTTATTAAATTTTGGGGAACAATATAAAGAAAAAGGAAAACTTTCCTTCCATGTTTAAATTTCCATTTTTTCCTAACTAATCAACATATTTGTTTTCTTACAATTGTGACACTCAGGAACATATCCTTAAAAAATAAAAATGAATTACAACAAAATGTAACTTTTTGGTTAAAAATGTTTTCCTTCTAAATTATTTAAAATTTTTACTTTAAAACAATCATGTCAAAGAACTTATTTTACTCAAAATAAAAAATGCTAAAAAAATTCAAATGAAAAGTTCTGAAAACTTCTAAGAGAAAGTGAAGGTAATCATGACTTGGGAATCTCTTAGGAATCGTTTTATATGTCTCGCATAATTTTTAGAGGTTATAATTTTACAACAAAAGTGGCAAACTCTGTGAGTTTTTATTATTGTTACTCTACATGCTGAGCTGTTTGATTTGTGCCTTGAGAGACTGGTTTTATCTAAAATATAGAATCTAAATTGAAGGAACATTATTGTAATTTTAAGTGACTTTTCGTTTAAAGAGCGGTATGCCCGATGCGCCTTAAACCTTCATCTGACCAAAAATATGAAAGATAACATCGTTTTTTTTGCTTGAAAAGTGGTTTATTCTGACAATTTTCTCTTCTTGCTTTTATATTATAAATCCACAACCCATGAATTCTTGAACAGACAAAGCTTTTAGCTTTTAAGGATGAATGAGCTATTCTAGTTCGTTGATGCTTATTTAATGATAAAAGTAAGTTGTATATTTATGCCATGAAGAAACAAAAAACATAAAATGTAACGCTATACAAGATAGAAAAACAACAATAGCTCAGATCAGATAATACTTAAAGGGGAACATTATGAATTGTTAATTCTACTCTTTAAAATGTGAGGTTTAAAGAGGGGGACATTCAGTTGATTTTAGGCGGGGGGCTTGACCCTTTCATTCAGGACAAACCAATTATAAATGCACTTATTTTGACTTATAAAATAAACTCACGTGTAAAAACTTTCGAGCATTTGGTGCAAGTAGTAATTTGGTTAGGACAGAAAGTTTTATTGGTAGTAGTAGTTTGGGCAAGATAGAGAGATTCAATGGAATGAGAATGAGATGAGAAGGGGGAAGATAAACTTATAGAAGAGCTGATTGATGAGGTAAGATTGAGTGTAGTTGAAACAGTGGTAGAAGATAAGAGAATGCTGGATGATGAGGATGAGGATCAAAATAAATCATAAAATAAAAATAATATCGGACACACAATTAAACGAAATAATTGAATGTGATTGTCAATTATTATTTAAAATATTAAAGATATGTGAAAAAACCAGTAAAATGTTTAACACTCATTTAAATTGAAATCATCAAAGTTAAACATAGATATAATTACCTTTCCCTTCTCGGAGGTTCTCTTTGCATCATCTGGAATGGTTAAAGTGACTGGATTGCTGTTCTTGATAAGACTCCACACAATCTTTAAAAGAAAGAGTAAATTTTAATAATTCTTAAGATTGACTAATTTTAAGTCAAAAATATTCAAAGCAGGATTTTGGCTTCCTGGATCCGGATCCGCAAAAATATGCGGATCCACGGACCTGGATTCAAGAGGTAAAATATCAACCAAAAAATGCAAAAAAAAATCTTTTTAACTCCAAAACCCCAAATCTGAACTTTTGAAAAAAGAGAGATTATAAAAATGTCCTCATTTCTGAATGGTTCATCAAGTTTTACGCTAAAAATAAGCGAAAAAAATAAAACCAAAAATTTGGATTTTTTTTTGTTTAAAAAATTTACTAAATCTTAAAGAAATGACCTTAAAATAAATGTTCAAATTGTTTTAATTCTATTAATTAGTGCAATAATTGTTTGGAATGTTTTCAAAAGTGGAAAAATAATAGCATTTGTTATGTGTAAAGACGCCAAAATTCAATTTCAAGTGACTTTCCATTTATGAAGTGACATTGCATATTTCAACAGGTACACTTAAAACCATCACTTCTTTTTCAGAATTGACTGTTTTCAATTGCATTTCAGTTTTAAATAAACCAATTTGTGAATTTCAGTCTGAGACATATTGGAATAAATTGTCGATATTCAACACTTGCCAAGCTAGAAAACAAGGATATCTTCCATATAATTGACAAGATAAATGTTTTAAGGATAATGTTATGAATTGGGCATGCATCACTTTTATGGTACGTCACTTGAGACAATTTAAGTTTAGTACCCATTTTTACCTCAGAATGTTCAATTGCTACAGATCCCATCACCCAATCTCTTCCAAATTCCTCATGAGTTACCTTGGTTAGATATAAAATTAGAAAGGGATTAAGAAAATAAATAAAATAGTGGGGGGGGGGAGGATTTCTGTCTGAATCGGGTGATATTGTTAGAATAACTGTTTAGTTTGAAATATTAGTAGCATTGTCCATTGAATGAAAAATCAAGGTTTTTGTTTTTTGATTTATAAGAAATTCATTTTCGTTTTTTGAGAAAAATTATGATTGTTTAGCCTATGTTTCCCCAGGGTATCTATGGTTTCCCTCAACAAATTTAAGCCAATTGATTCACCAATGGAAACATCATTTTAAAAGTTAATAACCTTAACTGGTAAATCTTGAGATTACGCAGGCAGTACCTTTATTTAGTATTAAACATTGACAAATTTACCTGAACTTCATAATCAAAGTCGGCTTTCTCAATTGAGAGCTTTAGGTTCATCCCTGGCTCCAGCTTCTTAGTCATCCCCTGAAACATAGTTTTACACTATATTTTTGAGTGTGGTGGCAGAGCTCAGGTGAAAAACTTATTCGTAGATAGATGATAATAAATATGCTAGTTTTAACAATGTACAAACAGTTAGGGCTGGAGGGGGGGGGGAGTTTTTGTTAAAAAGAAGCATTTCAAACCTCCCACAAGCCCCCTCGGTAATTTCCTAGTATACAATTTTTGCCCCCCCCCCCCCCTCCTCCCTACCCCTCCTATCAATTTTTTACAGGGATCTAATAAGTGACACATGGTTATAATTGGTCATGAGGCCACAGCACCTGGCTACCTAGCCTGTTCTAGCTGCAGCGCTCGGCTCAAAAATTGTCTTAACTTCACCTAACCCTAAATTATTACTAAATAAATAATAATAACTTGGCTGAAAATTAGGGTCTGTCCTAGAGAACGATTTTTGGACCCACCCCCTCCTCTCGATTTTGTACATAAACAATATAGACTAATTTTATTCAAAATTGTTGAAATTAAAGATCAATGTCTTTCATGGCCGCAGCGCTCAGCCTCCTAGTCCGTCATAGCCGCAGCGCTCGGCACAGAGATGAACTTAACCTAACCTAACCCTAAAATAATAAAAAATAAATATGCAAGTAGTAATTTGGTTAGGACAGAAAGTTTTATTGGAAGTAGTAGTTTGGGCAAGATAGAGAGATTCAATGGAATGAGAATGAGATGAGAAGGGGGANTTATTGATGCTGGTATGGATCACAAAAATTGAGAAGAAACACACATTTTTAAAATGACAATCCGTCAGTATACCCCTCAGACGATTAAAACGTGAAATATTATAAAAAAAAATAAAAAATCAATGATCTTACCTCCTTCAAATTTGCCTTCTCTGTCTTGTGCAGACCTCGTATTTGTGAGTTTAGAATGGGCATTGTATCTGAGAGAAAGTAATTACATAACCCTAAGCTGGAGAATACTGTAGCGATACAAATTATAATAACATTTAAGAATAGTTTTAATACTAAAGAATATAGTTTAAATACTCAGGTATTATCAGTGTTTACAAAAGCAATGCGAAAATTTTTGAAGAATGCACCGTAAATTTCTTAAATAGCCATCACATTAAGAAGACGACATTTAAAGAAGTTGTTTGAAATTGTAAAAAAGGATGTAGTGTAATTTAGATTTTAGCCAGGAAAACTAAGTCAATTTTCGTATTGTGGGTGCAGAGACAAATTGTTCAGGGTAGTCTGAAGAATAAGAAAATATTATTAAAATCACAATATTTACTGTCATTACTTAGGCGTTACAGATTTTGTAAAAAAAAACGTTTTTTTTGCAATTTTCTCTTAACACATTGCACATTTTCACACAAGGGTTCCCTTCAAAGCTAAAGTGTATTTTATGGTGCGTCATTTTTAAAATTGATATTGCTCTTAAAAATAAGCCAATTTTTAGGCAAATCAGAATTTAGATTTGGGAAAAAAAAGTTTAACAGTTTACATTAACCCTATCTCCGCTGGGGTACTTGAAAACCAGGATACGCTGGGGGGGGTCAATTTGACCCCCCCCTCTAAATCCCATGTTTTATGTCCAAATATGACAAATGATACATCATTAGAAAGCTCTTGTGCTCTACTTTTAGAATCTGCAAAAAAATTTGCAAATTTGCGAAAATTGAATTTTTTATCGCAAAATCTAGTTTTATAGTAAAAATGTTTGCAAAAAAAAATTTGTCCAAAATATGACAAATTATACATTTTTGAAAAGCCCTTGACCATGTCATTTCAAATATGCAAAAATTTTTGCAAAATTTTAAATAACCTGATTTTTAATCAAGAAAAACTAAAAATGTGCAAATTTCCTTTGACAGGTTGTTTGCAAAAAATTTGCAATTTTTTTTTCGCAAAACTTGTGCAATCTGTTTCCTTATGTCATAGGCTTTCCAAAAAGCTAAATTTTATCAAAATCTGACAAGTGAAAGTGGGTCAAAACAAAGATTTAGTTTGCTACAGGCAAAAGCAGTCATTCAGGCAGTGTGCCTGAGGACTCAGGCAGTTAGTATTAAAGCCCGGTTTTAGGCCTAAAGGGAGGGCTTTTGGTATGTAAGAAAAGTCAGAAAATTTCAACAGCCTCAGACCAATACTTTTTGAGTTATGTAAAAAAAACTACAGGGGGGGGTCAAATTGACCCCCCCCCAGCGGGAATAGGGTTAAGAGGAATCATCCTTATTACATATTAACACTGAAATATAAAGATCTAAATATATATTTATTGCGTGACGCGGCTGGATTTTTAAAAATCACACTTTAAAGGCCCTAAATATACCATTTAAAAAAGTAGTTTTGCCCGGAAGAGTCAAATGTGGTGGTCCGGAAGGGGAAATAGTGGTGGCTCATGGCTGCCGGAAGAGAAAAAAGCTAATATGTGGCCCAGAAGGGGAAATAGTGGTGGCTCATGGCCGCCTGCCTTCCCCCGCTCGCTGGAGTAGAGTTTGTTAACGAAAACTGCGATGTAAAGAGTTTAAGCCCTGGCATTCAGCTTTATGAACATGTCGATCCTTACACTCAAATGGTCTCTTTCACTGTTGATGGAGATGCAGATTGGTACTTTAAGAGATAATCAAACACAAGGACAATCTTATCTCAAATCTAACAACTTATGCTAACGAGGGAATCCAGAATAACAATTGTATCATTACTTTTGTGATATCGAGAGTAGATTGTCAAAACTTTTAACAACTACAGAGAATAAGATGAAGAAACTGAGGACAAATAATCATATGAACAAGATCAGCATTTCCAGAGAAACTGCAAATGCTGCAAATATTGAGAGTGCATTCAGAGAAGTGGAAGTTGTTCAAGAGAATATATTCAAAGTCAAGTTGCTTCAAGATTCTGGTATGATCCTTCTTTGGCTGTAACCAAAGATAGTGTTTTAACTATTGAAGTTCCAAACCTTTCGCTCAACCATGAGCATGCGAATCTGCCAAAATCACGTACATCCAGACATGTTCATTCACTCTGTGGTCTATCTAGCATAGATATTATGAAATCAACCTGGAAACAAAAGAAAACATTTGAAAGTTCTTTGGATACAGATCATGAATATTCTGCCATGCCAGTGTTTGCACAATTTATAAAATTCATCAATCCACATTTGAATTTTTCACAATATTCCAGAGAAGTGAATGTCAAAGGAGTCAAACTACACCTGACAGGCTCATTGCTTACATCCTTTAAAGGTGAAAGTTTTGTCAACATCATGTGCAAAAAAATTAACGATGCTAACATAATAGATGTTATGACTCAGATGGAAATGTTTACCAAAACTGGTCTTATATCAATTGTGAATGGAGAGACAATAGAGGTGTTTAAAATCCCCTACATAAAAGATGTTAAGAGTATTGACACAAATATTCTCCAAATTATATCAAAGCAGTTGCAAATTATGTCAGGCTTAGATTAAGCGAGTTTTATTGATTTCTGCAACAGTTGACTAGCCATTGCAATGTTAGATCTTCAGAATTATCAGTTGAATCTCAATGTTTGATGTTTCTAATGAGATACAGGAAAAACTTACCTCTTGCAGACCTTTCTGTGTACTTTTTCATTCCAAGAACAACTGTGAGTCGGGTTATTGATAAAATTCTATTTCATGAGTTAAAGCATAGCACTGTGATACCTTTACTTTTTTCTCAAGAATCGGTTGATCTAGATGTCAGGAAAACTTTGGAATACTTGAGAGACCAGATACCTCCCCTTGTGCAGGAACTAGCAGCAGAATTTGTGGATCCAACTGGAAGGGGGAGACAATGTGTTATTGGTCTAATGGATGCAACCTTATCAAAAACCTTCAGATCTGGAGCTTCAGAAAATAACATTCTATAGTCCAAAATCCCACAATGTTTTGAAGTTACTTGATATTACATCTTGCAAAGGTGGGTATGCTGCAATTATACCCTTAGCATCCTCTATATCTCCTAAAAGTGGATATTTTCATCTTATTGATGCATATATCCGAGCTACGGACGAGATTCAGGAAGATGAACCATATTACCACCCTTACAGTCCTCTTCAGCTCCTTTTAAGAGGTACTGAGGAGTAATTTCTTCATTTGGTTACTGATGCTGGTTTTGCTCAGAAACCAGCAAACAGAGTAGAAACCACAATTATGGAACTAAAAACTAGTGCAGAAGAAGGGGCACTTTTCACTTCTACCAAGGTATAAGTTTATAAAGATAATCCATTTCCTCCCTTTGAATTTATGTTTTTAAATCTTCTATGTATTCAATCTGTGTATTCTACCCTTTTAATAATGAATAGGGTTTTATTTGCCTAAGCAGTTTATTAGGTGATATAGAGAGTGTTAAATGAATTAAATAACAATAAGATATTTTTTCAAAAATACTTGTTTACATCAATGTATTTGTTTAATGTTTGTACATTGTAAATTATAAAAAAATGTGCAACCAAAACATTTATTTTGTAGATTTACCGATGCACGTTAAACAGTGTGTGTTGATTCTTCATAAAATAAAAATAAAATAAAATAAAGTATATTTTTTTAGCTTCAAAACACAGCAAATACACTACAAGGTATTAAAATTTTGTAAGAAAAAGCGTTTTAAACATACCTAAATGTGTCAAACAGAATATAGTTAGGGATTGGGAATGTGTATGTTCCCAAGGATGGTATATAACAAAAACATTCAAAATTAAGTGTTTCAGGAGAAAATATTTAAAAACCTATAAAAGTATTTGTATATATATTTGATGAATATATATCATATATTTGTGTTATTAAAAAACTTTTAATAGGAAAGAAACTGAGGTGAATACGACCAGAATTCTAAGACATGCAAATGAGCAGGCACATACAGGTATTTGAAAATAAAATTTTCTAAATCTCTTCATACAAATTAAATACTATCTTTCTTTCTTTTGAAAACAAGCAAAGATTCATGAGACAATCAGACATACAATTAAACAAACAGACAAACAGAGATAAATATTTCATATAATCAGATACATATCTTAATCATGTCATCATTGTACATTGCAGCATGTTTTACTCCTTATCCAATTATTGGTTTTCCATAAAATTGTGTCTTACAAATATTTGATCTTTTTATTGTTACCAATATCAATGTTTGTGAAAATATCATAAATAATATGATAATTGCAAATGTATAGTATCAAAGTTTGAAATATTGTCCTTAGAATTGCTGCACAAGAAATTATAATGATTTTTTTAATGACAAAATAGCTATTGTTTAGGCTTGAAACAGGCATTCAAATACTTATCAAACCACAATATCAACATCAAAAGTCTGAAAAGCATCAGCAATGCCAAAGTTGTGAAATATGATTTACCCAAAAGCACAGCAATTCAACCAAGGTCTAGTATTATTAACAATTTTTAATTAATTACAATTAAATCATACTTATTTGATGTCTTCAAAACTCATCAACATCTGCCTATAATGAATTCTAACAAAGTCTGAAGATATATTGTGTACTGCATTTTATGCATTTTAATCTAGAATATTTAAACTGTCTACATAATAACCTCATATTTAAAATTAGGTTGACGGCCGAAATGACAGTAATGGTAAATCTTTACAACCAATACCATCCAGGCTTTGGCATTTCTTATGTGGATGAATATGAACACACTCTATTGGCGGTATGATTATCATAAATAGATATACAAACGCAATTTTTTGTTAAAATTATTAAATACTGCCACAATTTTAACACATTCACAATCTTTATCACAAATATTCCATAAATAAATATGTTTAGCAAATTATTATGCGCTAGTTTTTCAATTTTGCACTCCTAATGTTAACTTTTTCAAAACAGTAGTTACTGAAGAGCAGACTTAACCTTGAAGTTCCATTCAAGCATGATTTGGGGTGGAACCAGGAATTATTTGCAAGGTCAATATTGTTAAAAACTGTTTTTGTAAGAATTTAACAAAGAAATTGAATTTTTGCCACAAGCTAAGATTTTCTAATTATTATATCTTTGCAACCTGATGGTGTAAACCTTTGATATTTCAAATTAAGTTAATCTAACAGAATTCAGAGTTACAACATTGGGTTGCAAAAATATAGGGATTAAAAAATTTAACATTGTGGCAAAAACTCAGTTCCTTTAGTCAATTTTGACAGATAATTTATTATACACAACTATGTTAGAGCTAATTTCGATTTTTAATTCTAAATATTTACTTTTGCACAGACACCTTTTTAATATTTCAATATTTTTAACAGGCGGGGGACCCTAAAAATGGTTGGAAACAGGTTCATTTGAAGGAACTTCAAGCACAGAACTTCCTAAACTGTCCCCAATTGACAGCAGAAATAGTGCTTCCGCAAATCTATGATCTTGTCACAAGACCTCATCATATCCAAAAAGCATGCCAAACAATAAGTTGTGATGAACAACTAATTTCCAAGCGAGTAGATTATAGAAATTGGGAAGACTACTGTCAAGCAGTAGCAGTGAACCCTCTACAAATAGTATTTTATTACAAGGATTTCAATTCAGAACCGTCATACAGGGATTAAAATCTGTTTAGAACATTTACTGATTGTAGGGTTGTTAAATCTCTATTTCCTCCAATTATGAGGTCTGTTAAAGACCAGCAACGGCAGAACTGGCATGTCTCAGGACTGGTATTTGCAACCGAGGATGTAAGAGTTTCCAGACTTGGATTACAAGGCGTTCTCTCAAAAATCTTAGGATTTTATTGCAAATGAAAATACAGATGGTTCGATAGGAATGTGTGCTCATGTTGGATCTTTAGTTATGATGCTTTGCTGTTCAGCTTCAGGATTGTTAAGATCATATACTCAACCTGTTTGTCTCTTAACAAATACAGGAGACATGCTGACTCCAACAACTGTACTACCGAATAGAGTTGAGTGGATTCAAACAGTGAATCAGACACCTAGGATACGAAGAAGACCTATTTTTCATCAACATTCCAGTTCCAGAAGACGTGGGGACTTATTTTGCTCCATCATGTACTTAGGGTTGGTAACGTTTTGATTTTTGAAAAAAACGATCGTTTCGTTAAGAAAACGTCGAGGAAAATCGAAAAACGAAACGATCGTTTTTAAAAACGATCGTTTTTTTAAAAAGTTTGTTTTTTAAAAACTGTCGTTTTTTAAACGATCGTTATAAAAAACGATCGTTTAAAAAAACGATCGTTTTTCAAAACGATCGTTTTTATAAAGTTCGTCGTTTTGTTAACCATCGTTAACAACTACCCTTCGTTAACGACTACCCTTCTTGATAATAACCGTAAATTTGGAGACTACAGTCCTTCTTTCGATCTGTAGAATTAATTATCTTTATGTGACGTAATTATCAAACATTACCTTATCCAATCACTAATCAAATCAGTCTTCTAGGGATGACCTTTCATTAACTAAACAGTTATGATCAAAACTTAATATTTTTAATATCTTGTACTTTAATTTCTTGTGTGCCAAATTTCAAGCATATATAAAACAAATAAAGAATTAGGTTTTAAAGTTCATATTGACCATTTTGCGGGGGTCATGGCGGCTCTGCACTCTCAAAAGTAGAACAAATTTCTTCAATTCAATTCAATTCCGCTGAACATTTTATAACTGCTATGGCATGTAAGACGACATTTGATAAATCTAATTAAAGACGACATTTATGACTATCTTCAGGACGTCGTAAAAATGATAATTTTTTTTTTCTAAAACGATCGTTATTTTTTTAACGATCGTTTATTTAAAAACAATTGTATAAAAAACGGTCGCTTATCGTTTTTCTGAAAATGATCGTTTTCAAAAACGATTGTTCTTCGTTTTCTAACAGTTCAAAAGGAGTGGGTTGTTTTAGAAACGATCGTTTTTTTGAGAAAACGAAACGATCGTTTTTAAAAATGATCGTTTAACGAAGCAAAATACGATCGTTAAACGATCGTTTTCAACAACGATTACCAACCCTACATGTACTGTTATAACATTATCTTCATCTAGTGATATTCCATCCACAGCTTCACCACAATTAGTTCAGTTCTTGTTGGAGTTACACCAAAATGTTTCACTTCCAGTTAAGGCTCCGTCAAATCTACCAAGGGTCCAGTTCAATGGAATTCAAAATGAATCTGGAGTCATGTGCCCCCTTGTATGCATTATGTACATTTTCTTCAACCAGCGGTTTGAAAGCTCCCTATGTGAAGTCTCTAACACACTAACTAATTGATAAGCATTCTTTAGATTTAATACCAATTGATTTTTCCCTTCTACCGTTAAACAAAATCAATAATTACCGTTTAAAATAGACATTTCCAGCATCTCCTCTCGTCTAGTCCCTCGG